>NC_134488.1:103505012-103592512 GCF_040206685.1 Ascaphus truei | reverse complement strand
AACTATAGGAGACACCTTACAGCCCATTCAAGTGGAATAGCACTGCTTAGTAAACAGGGCCAAATATCTAAAAAACATGTCCTGTGTAGATTAAACTTCAAAATGCTCTCCATTTAAAATAATGCGTAATCTGGATGTTGACATGTTATTTACAGTGTGTTGCATTCAAATCACTGAGCATTGCTTAGTATACACAAACTCAGGCATTTAAATCATTGGTTTTATTAGTCTTCAATTGAAGTGATATTTGTTAGGACACTTGGATGCCATAAGACTTTAATTTATAATATCAAATCAATACGTAATGTTAAACAATACTCACACCCGTACTGTACTCACTTACACCTGTACTATACTCACTTAAACCTATACAATACTCACACCTGTTCAATACTCACTTACACCTGTACAATACTCACTTACACCTGTTCAATACTCACACCTGTTCAATACTCACTTACACCTGTACAATACTCACTTACACGAGTACAATACTCACACATTTACAATACTCACACCTGAACATTAGACACTTACACCTATACAATACTTACACCTGTACAATAGACACTTACACCCGTATCATACAATACTCACACCTGTATAATACTCACACCTGTATAATACTCACACCTATACAATACTCACTTACACCTGTACAATACTCACTTACACCTGTACAATACTCACACCTGTACAATACTCACACATGTACAATACTCACACCTGTACAATACTCACTTACACCTGTACAATACTCACTTACACCTGTAAAATACTCACTTACACCGGTACAATACTCACTTACACCGGTACAATACTCAAACCTGTACAATAGACACTTACACCTGTATAATACAATACTCACACCTGTATAATACTCACACCTGTACAATAGTCACTTACACCTGTACAATAGTCACTTACACCAGTACAATACTCACTTACACAATTACAATACTCACACCTGTACAATAGACATTTACACCTGTATAATACAATACTAACAACTGTATAATACTCACACCTGTACAATAGACACGTGCACCTGTACAATACTTACACCTGTACAATAGACACTTACACCTGTATAATACAATACTCACACCTTTATAATACTCACACCTGTACAATAGTCACTTACACCTGTACAATACTCACTACACCTGTACAATACACACTACACCTGTAAAATACTCACTTACACCTGTACAATACTCACACACACCTGTACAATACTCACACACCTGTACAATACTCACACACACCTGTACAATACCCACTTACACCTATACAATAGTCACACACACCTGTACAATACTCACACCTGTACAATACTCACTTACACCTGTACAATACTCACACCTGTAAAATACTCACACCTGTACAATACTTACACCTGTACAATACTCACACACACCTGTACAATACTCACACACACCTGTACAATACTCACACACACCTGTACAATACCCACTTACACCTATACAATACTCACACACACCTGTACAATACTCACACCTGTACAATACTCCCTTACACCTGTACAATACTCACACCTGTACAATACTCACACCTGTACAATACGCACACCTGTACAATACGCACACCTGTACAATACTCACTTACACCTGTACAATACTCACACACACATGTACAATACCCACTTACACCTGTACAATACTCACTTACACATGTACAATACTCACTTACACCTGTACAATACTCACTTACACCTGTACAATACTCACTTACACCTGTACAATACTCACTTACACCTGTACAATACTCACTTACACATGTACAATACTCACTTACACCTGTACAATACTCACTTACACCTGTACAATACTCACTTACACCTGTTCAATACTCACACATTTACAATACTCACACCTGAACATTAGACACTTACACCTATACAATACTCACACCTGTACAATAGACACTTACACCTGTATCATACAATACTCACACCTGTATAATACTCACACCTGTACAATACTCACACATGTACAATACTCACACCTGTACAATACTCACTTACACCTGTACAATACTCACTTACACCTGTACAATACTCACTTACACCGGTACAATACTCACTTACACCTGTACAATAGTCACTTACACCTGTACAATACTCACTTACACCTGTACAATACTCACTTACACCTGTACAATACTCACTTACACCTGTACAATACTCACTTACACCTGTACAATACTCACTTACACCTGTACAATACTCACACATGTACAATACTCACACCTGTACAATACTCACACCTGTACAATACTCACACCTGTACAGTACTCACTTACACCTGTACAATACTCACACACACCTGTACAATACTCACTTACACCTGTACAATACTCACACATGTACAATACTCACACCTGTACAATACTCACACCTGTACAATACTCACACCTGTACAGTACTCACTTACACCTGTACAATACTCACACACCTGTACAATACTCACACACACCTGTACAATACTCACTTACACATGTACAATACTCACTAACACCTGTACAATACTCACTTACACCTGTACAATACTCACTTACACCTGTACAATACTCACTTACACCTGTACAATACTCACTTACACCTGTACAATACTCACTTACACATGTACAATACTCACTTACACCTGTGCAATACTAACTTACACCTGTACAATACTCACTTAGACCTGTACAATACTCACTTACACCTGTACAATACTCACTTACACCTGTACAATACTCACTTACACCTGTACAATACTCACTTACACCTGTACAATACTCACTTACACCTGTACTGCACCGGTTGTTTCGAACTTCTTTTTCCTTCCCTCCATTCCACTGAGGGCATCAACATTCTTCCTCCAGTCGCCTACTTCCCGTATGTCCTGTAATAGCGCACACAGACTCAACGTCCCATATGTACTTACATTCTGCCCTAAGGAGCCTTCCAGTGTCGTACGGTGTCTTGTGTAGGAGCACTGCTTAGTATATGTAGGGCAGTGTAATTCTGGTCAGTGATATTTCTTACAATGATTGGCCATTTTCATAGGGCAGGGTCTAAAATCTAGCTTGTTTTTTTTAATATCCTTAATATCCCATTCAACGGGGCAATCCTACGAACTTCGCATCGTAATTTACTTCCTTGGAAAGATTCAAATCCCCCAAAAGTAAAAGTATCACTTATTTGGTTCTTATGTAAAAAATGTTAATATCCTTTTGGTTCTTACCCCTTAATCTAAGTAACCAAAATGATGCGGCCATAATTAGTTAAACACTTCATTAAAAATAAAAAATAAAGATTGCGTTTGAATAACATCTCGACCTATAGAACCGTTCCCAAAGGAGATTCAATGCAGATAGTATAAATACCTCACAGCATTGGGTTGCTATGGAGACATTAAAAGTATAGAAATATATAAAAATAGTTTGACACATTGATTATGCAAATCAGACGTGCAGTATAATCACTTACATTTAAACTATAAAACATGCCACTGTCTTTAGTTCAGTATAGGAGGGAAGGGCAGATTCCTCAAGCACCTGTACACATTAGCACACCAGATGCAGTAAACTCCTACTGACTTTAATGGGAGTTAATACCGGATCGAGTGTGCTGACCTGTACCGACACCTGATGACGCTGACCCATCGCTAGAACCAATTGCTGGATGCAGCTGTATGGTTGTCACCATAAGCTAATCTTTTTGCCACATTGTGCCTGTATAGCAAGGGGGGGGGGGCAGCTTAAGTCATCAAGGGCCACCAACAAGTCAGGTTTTAAGGATATCCGTGTTTCAGCACAGGCGGCTCAATCAGTGACTCAGTCAATGACCGAGCCACCTGTGCTGAAGCAGGGATATCCTTAAAACCTGACTTGTTGGTGGCCTTTGATGACTGGAGTTGGCCGCCCCTGCTGTATAGTGTTGTCTCATTAATTATTCATTGTACTAAACAATTCCAGAAATGAGCTTATTTTAATGTTGATTCAACGGTGAGCATCTTACGAGTAATAGTGGGTTTGAAAACTCCTACTGCAGTGACACCATTTTCCAGAACCACCCACACCGAATCAACATTTTTATACAAAAGGCTTAGTGTACGGATACTAAAATAGATGTTATAACTACTCATCAGGAACAAAAAGCCTTGTTTTTGCCGGCAACAACATTATTCACAAGGTTTTGACGTAACTGGTGTCCATACAATTTAAAGGGACAATGGGCCATATTTGAATAAATAATGCTAAACAGAAGTCCATCTAAGGATCATTCATTAAAAGAGGTTATAAGGTACCTTACCGCTTAAACCACTTAGTATATCTGGGTATGTATGGCTAACATTTGAATACTCTATGTTTGGTGAGAGAGGTTACTATGTAACACTCAGACTTTCTATACACCCAATCTACTGTCACAGAAGGGCAGCCAGTGAAGCTTTAGCTGATAACAAATCCCTTACCTTATCTGCATCTTCTTTCTTAGTCTGTTTGACCTGTTTGAGGTTAGCCCGGAGATCCATGGAGACTTTGTGCTTAGTACCCAACAACGCCATCATCATGGCGTCTGCGGACAAGCGCACCCTCCGGAGGGTTGGACGTTTGAACTTGCCGCGGAGATCAAATATCTTCTGATTCAAGTCTTCAATCTGTATGATGAAGAGTAGGCCCATTATATACCGTCGTTTTAGCTCAATTCTAGCAAAAAGCGGTAACACTCTGGTGAAACGTGCAAATATTGGTAAAAATAAAATTTGGGGACAATCTGGTGAGAAGGTGCACCTAAGTGTTTTTTTTTGTGAAATTCTGAGCAATGTGAACTTTAACGAAACAATATACAGTAGTGAAAATGCTAAGTTAAAGAGAATTTTGCAACAAATGCAGCAAAGCACAGTTGAAGCCATTCCCACATCTCCAACAAAGAGAGCAGGGAATAATGAGTGATGGCTAACGAACGTATACTTTCTCTGCATAAACTAAGCAAACAAGCCCAGGTCCAGCATTTATTATACTTACTAGTATTCTTATAATAAACAGTGTATATATTGTCTGTACTTCTTATCTATAACATGACGCATTGAATGCGATATTGGTAAAATTGAGTTATTCTACAAACATTAAAGCACAGGTGACACTGAGCTGCACACCCTGGGATAATGATGGGAGAAGTTACATCTATAAATCCAGATTTTTCACATGCCATTGGTGAACTAAGCCACATCTAAAAGTCTGAGATATGCAAGAGCCACCAATAATTTCACAAACATGTGTAGAAATCTTGCACGTTCATGAGAATCAATGACGTTTTATTTGAAACTGCCAAGTTAGAAATCTTATAGATCTCACAATCTCCAATAAGAAAAGAGAAAAAAAATGGACCACGAGAAAATACACTTGTGACTTCTACCACATTCCCAGTCCCCTGTGAAAAATTATCTTTTGGATATAAAAGTGTTTGTGTGGGCAAGTTTTTAGAACATTGATGAGCCCATGAAATTGTGCTCAAATATGGACTATTTTTATAAACTGGAACAGGACCACCCTCTAGTGGTTAGTCCATATACTTGCAGAGCATTGGGAAATTGAGACGAGATATAAACTGGGATGAAACAGACAGAAGAAAATGTGTTATTTATCATAAATAATGTACTGTACCCATCTGTTTATCTTTATCCATATCTATACATTTTAAAAGCTGCACTTCTTTCTTCAAGCTTGATTCACTCATTTTATTTGGCATGGAGTTGGATTTATTGATATGTAATAAAACGGCTCCAGCACAGTTTTGTACAGTGTATGATATAAAATAACGTTGTAAGGTGGTGCATCTGCTTGCGGGAAAAAGTAAACTGGACTGCTATCCACTAGTAGAACATTTTTTTCCCCTACTAGTGGATAGCAGTCCAGTTTACCTTTTCCCGCAAGCAGATGCACCTCCTTACAACGTTATTTGATATCAGCTCGCTTTCGGTCGGAGCACGCTGACCGTTCACGAGGATCCACGCAGCAATGGAGTGAGTAAAAAACCTTTAATACAATGTATCACTCAAATGTGTAAAACCACCATGTTATTATGTTGCAGAGTTAATAGTTTTGTGCCTAAAAGATTGGGCTAGTTAACCTGCAGGCTAAGTGGGAGTTTGTGATGAATTCATAAAGTGAACCCAATAATGTTTATTGACACCGTGGGATATCTCCTCTGAAATCTAATTACACTGCCTGGGATCTTTTTATAGGCTGAGACTTCTGTCTATATGCATGTTTACATGGACTTATCTTAGAGAAGCATCACTTGGGGGTTTACTCCTACCTTCCCTACTCTCTGACTGTGTACAGTGTATGCAAAGCTATGGGAAAAATTATAGATATACCATATCTAAGTTGCTCTAGTTGGCCCGCCCCCCCATCCCCCTACTAGCTGTGCCATTGGCTGTAGGATGTTGAGCGTGGGAAAGTGCCATGGGGGAGGGGCAGCGCCAGGGCTATATAATATGGTGCTGTGGAGGCTGAACGCCCTCTCCCTTGATACACCAGCAGCAGTTGTTTCCCGCCACGCCCCTGTTTTGGGGTTAGCACCAGCATTGTTTGTTCCATCAGTGTGTAGCTCTCGGGTTTACGGCGTTGGTCAGTATGTGGTTAGGGACTTTACATATGTGATGAATTTCTTTGTAGGTGCAACGTATAACTTTTTGTAAAATAAAGAAAAAAAATGAGGCAAATGAGAAATAATAAAGTGAGGTGTGTTACGTCAGCGATTTGTTCTTGGTTACTAAATTGTCACAGCTGCCGGGGGTTTCGTAGGGCGCCACACAGGTTCCAAGGGCAAATGGTGGGCTAGTGCCCTGGGGAGTTTTGGGCAGGTGGTGTAATGCCCAGTTGGTTTATATTATCATGGTGGCTGAGCCGGTTATAAAGCCAGCAAAGGGGGGGAAACGGGGGGGCCGATCATGAGTCACATATATGTGTGGGCTCAAGGCACAGCTACAGGCAATTTGGCACAGTTCGGTTAATGGGATATATATATATGTTCATATGGTTGGTGTTTAATTCAAGCTGTGGCCATTATTCCCCATATACAGTGAGGCATTTTAGGTGTGTCGGTTATTACGGGAGATGGGGGGAGCGAAATGGGGCACCCATGGGTCATGTTAAGTGCCGCCCCACACCCCCCCCCCCCATCCCAATCTCTACCTCAAGAAGGAAGGAAAGAGACTAGTAACATTTGAAATCAATGTCTACTTATGTTCGTGTTTAGTGGTCACGGGAAACAGTACCTCAACAATGTTTTTATTCACTTTGGCTTCCATGTCATATCTTTCTTCATCCACTATGTCAGTTTTTGAATGGAGCTCCGTGCACAGGTCCTGAGAGGGAAATAAAGTCAAATTAATTCATTTATATATATATATTTTTTAAATATATATTTTTTAAATATATATTTTTTAAATATATATTTTTTATATATATATATATATATATATATATTTATATATATATATATATATATATATATATATATATATATATAAAATTATATACACACACACGCACGCACAAGGGGTGAACATGAAAGTATATAAAAATTTGATGGAACAACTTGTGACTAATCCTGACGAAACTCGTAGTGGTAATCTGTGCAGAGGATCGGAATAATAATCCCTGAGACGCTGGTGTACATGCTGTATTGTTGGACTACGGAATCAGAGGGTGTTCATGGAAAACTGAGTCCCATAATATGGGCATCCGCAGTGATGTCACCAGGCTACAGCAAGTGCAGAGGAACGCCGACACCAAAGGGTTAGGACACCCACTGCGTGGCCAAGCAAGACGTCACACCACTAACATTGCGCCCCTAGACCACCAATGACCAGCCGTGCAGGCGGATGCCAACACACAACAATGGAGGAATCCCCCAGCCAGGAATCCCCCAGCCACTGCACAAGGACGTTTTCAGAGCCAGGGGAGGTCAACCAGAGACTTGGACACTACTCTGATAAGCTCTAACCCAGACACTCATTTAGAGTGTTCCATTTCATATCTTTCCACTATTTCTTATTAAAACCTTTCCAATTTACATTGGTCTTCTATGCATTTGTGCTTTTTCTCTCTACTAGATGTCATTTCATTTGAGGTGATACAGAGGTTCCCTCTATCAAGAAGCTGCAGCTAGACACCAGGAGACATACAATACTCAACTCACTACTCCAGTGTTTTACAACCAGGGTCCCCGGGCATCCCTAAAGGGTTCCCTGTAATTTTATTTGAACAAAGCCAGAATTGAGACAGTGCCTTTACTTTTGCATTATCCATTTGTTCTCTTTCAGCAGACTCTCTGTGTGGTTCTTTTGCACAAACTAAACCAGCAACACAAACATGAGATTGTTTAATATGGGTAACGGGCAGAAGCACAATATGAGCTAGATCTGATCTCTTTTACCTCCAGCTCAGATAGGGAGACGCCAGAGAGATTTAGAGGCTCGCACCGTTCCGTCAGAAACCTCTCCTTCTCCTGAGCGCTCACTTCTTCCTCACGCTCCATTTCATTCTTTGCAATTTGCAGCATCAGGTTCTACAATAAGAGGCGCAAAAAAGAGACCTATAATTACTCTATAAGTTATAGCGACATATTTATCAAGGCAAAAGAGCTGCAATTGTGGCGCAAAACCCCTCCTCTACATGTAGCAAATAAAACATTCTAATGATTTGTATGGTACTTTCTTCTTCCGTGCTGTACATACCATGGTGTTTTGTGCTCCAGAATGGCCCCACTTTTGCCTTGATACATGTATGCTATGATACTAAATACGTGATATTCAGAATGAAAGACATTTTCTCATCAAATTCATTCTTTAACTTTAAACTGCAGTATAGGGGAACGCTTAACCCTGTAATGTGCATACATAATCCTACTCATACATATCATCTACCAGGTGGGTACCCTATTGTTTTTAAGGATGGGCGGCTCAGGTTTGTTGAATTCTGAACACCCCCGAACAAGGCGAGTGTTGGAATCCCCAAAACCGGCTCCTGGGAACACCTACTGTTCAAGTCATTCCAGGCTGCTTGAATGGATCTACATAAGTGAGCCGGGTCAAAACCAAAACACATCCTGATATCTTACAGCATGTTCCCCTCCATGCACCCCTGCCTTCAATTGCCGCCATTATGTGTCGGCTGGGGGAATGGAGTGGATGGGTTGGATGAGTTGGACTTTAGGCTTTAGACTGCACTTACATTTTAAATAAAAATTACAAGCAAGCAGACAAAAGGGTCGGCAAGAAACAAATAAAGGGACAAAAATAAAGGAGAGAAAAGGGCAGCGACACAGATCAGATCATACCGCAGAGGGGCAGAAAGAGAGACAGACAACAATTATACTCAAGTCTATAATCTCTTCTCCACAATTTCCAGTTGTGGGTTAATAGATAAATAATAGTTGTGGTTGGACTACAGATCTGACCTATTTCTACTCTCTGCTGATATACTGTACCAGCCAATCAGCTCCAGTACCAAGGATTATTATAAATAAGAAATTGTGAATTTGGTACAACTCTATTTTATCTGACACAGTTTCCCACCAATTAAACCAGGCATCCGTAAGCGGACAGTTTGTGTGCAGGGCAAATGTGTTTAATTACACAGATTTGAATTTTTTTTTTATTTTGTCCATTTGAGTCATACACTGGCGACACACTTTATTCGAGCTCGGCTAGTCCCACGAATTCGGGTATACCCGGGTGTATTGAGGTTTGTGACTGTTTTCTGCCCGAGTGCATTGAGGTATTTTCAGGCAGGGATTGAAGCATTTTATTCCCGCTGGCTGCAATACTGCACAGTATATATATATATACTGCATTACAATTCATGAATTTATGCCATCTGGTAGACACGCGAAGCATTGCAGCCTATTAAAGCCTAATCATTATCATTTAACAGATCAGCCGTCCGTCAGCCAGGCATGAACCCAGGCTGGGAAGGCAAACGCAACGGGGATTGTCAGAGGTGAGGAGCGGCGCATTCCAGGTATCTGCCAGGTACATACTGGGTATTTGCTCGAATAAAGTGTGTCGGTGCAGTACCTATTCATTTATCAGTTATTGCTATTTAGTAATCCCGTCTGTTCACATGCAGTATCAGTAAAGTAATGATTGTAACCTTTTCAGTTAATTAAGAATCACAGTTACTGTACTCTTATTGACTTTCCTTTGCAGGGAGATTTGAGAGGAAAATGAAGAAGATTTCTTTATCTTGAAATGAATTTCAATGGGTCAAGATAACATTTTATTCAGGGAGATGGTAGAAGAATGCTACATATTCACTTAATGTTCAGGGATCCTCGTTGATAAACAGGCAGAGTCGGTCCGTACTTTAATCAATGAACCTTGATAAATGCGTACAGTTTGGTAACTTCTCTTGTTACCAGTCTTCATTGTTATTTCTGGCGCTTTGTGAGCCAAATAATAAACATGTGACCCATTTTTATGACTAATGAATACTTGTGTTTGGTTTTGGTGGCGTGTACACACACTAGAGATGTGTATTCTCACAAACTAACGTTACCTTCAACTGCAGCTTCCGTGATGCAGAAATCTTGGGTTTTCTCTAAAAAACAAACAACAAAATTTTTTTTTTATTTGGTTGACATTGCTTTTATTATAAATCACAGCATAGGCTTTCACCATCTTCAAGCAGTGAGTGAGTTAGGCCCATGTTTACTAAGTGGTGCAATGCTACATATGGTCCTTGATCTATATTTACTCCAGCTAACAGTTTAAGATAGCAGTTAGAGAGGACGGGGAGATGGTACATCTACTTTGGGCCAGGACAAATTGCGCCACATCTCGCAAACATAGGTTTGTCACGAAAACAACATGCAAATACCCCTGGATCACTAAGGAAACTGGCCCACACTATGATAAAATAATCCTCTTATTGTCATCACCTTTACCGGTGAAATAGTAAAAACCACCTTTTTAGAGATGGGCAAGCCATCAAATCCGTTTCCTGGAATTTACGCCCCCCTTCACCCACCAAAATCCGTCTGCCAATTGGGCACTAAAAAATCAGTGCGGATTAAGCCAAATCCGCCACTGGAAGCAATGTGGATGGGTTTTTAAGAATCTGATCCGTGGATTCCACGAGAGAGAGTGAGAAAGAGAGAGAGCAAAAGAAAGAGAGAGCAAGAGAAAGACAGAGAGGGCGAGAGCAAGACAGAGAGGGCGAGAGAAAGACAGAGAGGGCGAGAGAAAGACAGAGAGAGCGAGAGAAAGACAGAGAGAGCGAGAGAAAGACAGAGAGGGCGAGAGAAAGACAGAGAGGGCGAGAGAAAGATAGAGAGGGCGAGAGAAAGACAGAGAGGGCGAGAGAAAGATAGAGAGGGCGAGAGAAAGATAGAGAGGGCGAGAGAAAGACAGAGAGGGCGAGAGAAAGACAGAGAGGGCGAGAGAAAGACAGAGAGGGCGAGAGAAAGACAGAGAGGGCGAGAGAAAGACAGAGAGGGCGAGAGAAAGACAGAGAGAGCGAGAGAAAGACAGAGAGGGCGAGAGAAAGACAGAGAGGGTGAGAGAAAAACAGACAGAGCAAGAGAAAAACAGACAGAGCAAGAAAAAGACGGAGAGAGCAAGAAAAAGACGGAGAGAGCAAGAAAAAGACGGCGAGAGCGAGAGAAAGACGGAGAGAGCAAGAGAAAGACGGAGAGAGCGAGAGAAAGACGGAGAGAGCAAGAGAAAGACGGAGAGAGCGAGAGAAAGACAGAGGAGCCAGAGAAAGTGAGAGAGAGAGAGAGAGAGAGAGAGAGAGAGAGAGAGAGAGAGAGAGAGAGAGAGAGAGAGAACCAGTGAAAGACAGAGAGGGCCAGAGAGAAAGAGAGAGAAAGAAAAACAAAAAGAGAAATAGATATCCCCCCATGGATTTTTTCAGATTCTAAATATAAATGAGAAAATGTGGATTTTCCTTTTTCAGATTGGTCCGTGAACCAAAGGAACCGGCCGATCCAAGACGGATTCAAAGCCACAAAAAAAAAAGCAAATTGCCCATCTGTAGTTATAATGCATGGGAATCTGGCTGGGTACTACGTGGTCAGGCCAAATAGAATCAAGTCTCCGACCATTCCGCGTTGATGCATTGCAATATTCATTCTGGATTAGAATCTCGTGTTTTTTGTAGCTGTTTGTGATACTGTATCACATGAAATATCTCGCACTGATATACCTTTCCCCTCCTTCCCCTATTTCTTTTTCTGTTTCCCCTTATACTTTATTAGAAATATAAAAAATTCAAGCAAAAAAAAAATGCATGCAAATAAGTTTCTTAGTAGAAATATATTTGCTTACATCATTCTTATTGAATACACAGAGAGGCCGGGGGTCCCCGGAGTCGAAATTAACACAGTTCCATGTCGAAGACCCCCTGCTCAATCCTGTAATTGCAATGCAACCTGTTCTGCTGCTGTAACCAGACATGTCACAAGAAGCTTTGCTGATAGTTTCCTGCACTCCAAATAATACAACATTAAGAAATTTAATCCTACTAGTTAGTTGATGTCTAATAATAATAATAATACATCCTAAAGAGTGCAGAACTCTTCCTTGTTTTTACATGTTGCCTACCCATGTTATGGGTAAGCTGGAACCCAATGTGATAAACGTTTACCACTGAAGTACTCTAGTTACAGTCTATCCATTCTAATATGACTATCACCTCTTCTCACCTTAGCCTCCGGTTCGTTCGCATACGAGCGGTAGTTGGCGGAAGAGTGTCTTCGAATAGGTGGTGGAGCAACTGGAGGAGGTGCCGGTTTTGTTGGCTCAGGCACCACTACCTCTTCTTCTTCCTCTTCTTCTTCCACATACTCCTCCTCTTCTTCCTCCACCACCTCCTCCTCCTCTTCTTCATACTAACACAAAGAAAGGAAACTATGAATTTCACATCAATCTCAATTGCCCCCCCCCCCCCCTATCCAAATGACAGTGTATCAAAACAGCAGAAAATACAGAATATTCAGTTAGTTTCAAGGACATAGACAGGCTGTATTCCTGTTATAAAGATATTAAAAGTGTAACTTACAAAATGTCTCATGTATATGAAGGTGGTTGGTGGTTATGATTACAGTTGGTCATATGGAGCATTGGTGGCCAACTCCAGTCCTCAAGGGTCACTAACAGGTCAGGTTTTAAGACTATGCCTGTTTCAGCCCTGGTGGCTCAATCATTGACTGAGCCACTAATTGTGCCACCTGTGCTGAAGCAGGGATATCCTTAAAACTTGTCCTGCTGGTGACCCTTGAGGACAGGAGTTGGCCACTCGTGATATGGAGCAATTGGACGAGTTAGCTATGAGTCCTCTCCTCTGTGACTCATACTGAATCTCCTGCTGTCATTGTGCTGTTTATTGCTCCAATTAAATCTGTCAGGTCAGAATTGCATCAAATGTAAGTATCTTGATTAACAAGATTGAGCAATCATTGAACTAAACCAGATGCTGGTAAACTCCACTGTCACATTTCTCCCAGGCAGCTCAGGTGTGCTCCTCTTTGTATACAAGGCACATAAACTAGCAACCAGGAAGAGGAAGTGATCTGCTTTTAAAGGAAGCCAGGGGGAGGGGGCTAAAGGTGCGAGTAGTAGTGTTTCCCAGAAGCTGGTTTAGTTCAATGCTAGAACGCCTGCCCAGGTTGTGGGTTCTGATACCAGTACCCCCTTTATCACATGGGGACTTGTCAGTATCGGACTTATGGAAATATGTTATGAGGTGTGACTCATTTAAATATACTTTGCATATCTCATTAGCATATATCCCAGGTGTGTTCTATAATATATATATATATATATATATATATTATATATATACAATAATACACATACACATAACTTGAGACTCTACTACATTTCCCTTGCAATTAATATTTTCCCCCATCTTCAAAAAGATAACTTCAGGAGGTCAGACATTATTATTTTTTTTTGTTTCCATCTTTGTTATTGTTTTTTTCTTGTATAACATAACACATTGCATGTACACTTTTATCGTAGGTGCCGTCGCTATACACCTGTGTGTTCATTGCCTGGCTTTTGGTGAATTACATTACATCAGACTCTTTACTTATATGCTTATGTTCCACAGTCAGATTCATTTACTTTTCACAGTTTAGCTCTTCTTGGAACCGTACTAGGCTTTCCTTTGTAGCAAAGAATAGATAGAGATTAGGGATAGAAAAGGGGGGACCCAGAGTGGGGGAGAATGGGAGGGTAGAGGGTACGGCTGGGGGGAGGAGGGAAGGGAGGAGGGGATGATGGCGGGGGCCGGAACGAGAGTGGGATGGGGGGGAGGGGGATGGGAAAGCCCGCTTCCGACCAGAGCCAAGACCTGGGCCGGATGATATTGCTAATCTGTAGGGTTGTTCTCCTTTTCTCTTTTTAAGCATTTCTTTTCTTTTATTTGTTTGGGCAGAGTAAGTTGGACTCGTGCAACCTTTCTTCCTAAGGACCATTTAACCTAAGTTCATTATATTTGGTACATCATTTGTTACAATATAGCTATTGCTACAGAGATGAATACAAAACAAATATAGAATATGTTTCCAGAGATCAGAGGACTTGGTGGTGCTTTCTGGGTATTATGGACGACAAGTGCTTGAGTTTCTGTAGAATACAGATAAATCAATGATTTGCAGGAACATTGAACATCAAAGAGAACATGAAAAACTACTTACAGTCACCTCTTCCCTGCAAGGAGAGAATAAAAAACATGATTAATATTCACTGTGCCGCACGCAATGAAAACATTACATTTATATTTGGTTCGTGTTTTTCAATTGCGTGTGTGTGCTGTTAACTCTTTCCTAGCCAAAGAGAACAACACCAGACCACTGAGGAGCACATTACGACCAGGTTCAAATATTTGATGTAACAATTACTGGTAACACCATCACACACACACACATTGGTACTTTGTTGGGGTGGCAGGTTACGTATGACATGTTCCTTAGTAATGATTATACGGTTATAAAGGTTAGAGTAGTTTGTAGGTTGGGATGATACCTTGTAAAGGGCAGAAATAAGAGCCCGTGATATATGTAGTCTGTACATACTGTAAATCGAGATCTCTCGCGTCTCCTCTTCAGCTGCACTAATGGTTTGTGAGCGATCAAAAAAATCAGGTTGCATCTATTAAGAACCCTTATGTTAATCCCCTAATCTCTTAACACAAAAGAATCTATGTACATGTAATAGATGTACGTAATGTAACTATGTAAATCTAGTTTTATCCAGGACTGTAATGGCTTTTACAAAGCTAATTATGAAATTAATAGTGAAATGAGTGGAAGCCCAAGCATAAATGCTCATGGTTAAAGTCTTACATATCTAACCTAACTAGTGTGCTGATTTTTACGGAGGTTGTGCAGTATTTAAAGCTACTATATGCATTACATATCCGTGTCTTTGCCCGGTGTATAGATGGTTACTTTCTAACGTCTTCCAGCTTTAAAACCAGAGCAGAATAATTGCACCAAATTTATTCAAAACAAAAATACTATTGGTTTCAATGGCATCGCTTTTTTTAAAATAAATAAATATAGTGGTCTTTTGGCACTGGGTTTGTCCCAATTTTGCAGTTTGGGGGGCCGTAGTAAATAGAGACCATTGTCTCTCCATCTCTGTGCCTGTTACATGGCAGAGGCAGTTAGTGACAGTTGCCAGCCTCAGGGCACAGTTCAGTACAGTAAGCAGCATATGACTTAGATAAGATAACACTTGACATATCTTACTACACACAAGAAAAAATTACATTGCAGCAAATACTCACTCGTCGGCCATTTTGTCTAACGAAGCTGAGGAAACAAATAAAAACAAAATGGATTATTTACTGGTTCACTGGGCTTCCACTTTTATTGAGGCTTTTAAATTAGTATCCCATTAAAATGAAAGTAGTACTTGACGCAGATCACCCCGTTATCACTTATTTGGGCCTTTGGACCTTGACAGTTGTAGGGTACCATATAATGAATTTACTGTCATTATTGACAATATGGTATATGGAAAAATGAGCGATGTGGCAGGAATAGTGAACGTCTCGCAAAGTATTCCTGTTTGGGGCTCTCAAAAACTAGAACCACACAAGGATTTTAACAAAACCCTTGTGACTTTCCTCTGGTACTTTGATCACATATATGATTATAATTATATAATGTCTGTATGTCTACAACAGGGGTTGAAGTGTCTGAAAAAAGTAGGTGATTTTTACACCAATTTGCAAAAATGATCTACTCCATTAATTAAATATTAAGAAAAAAATACTCCATTAATTAAATATTAAGGCTAATTTGTAGCTGTGACCCCTGATTCACCCCGAGAAATGAGAGGTTGCGCTTGCAAGGAGTAGTTGCAAAAGCCCGCGAATGAGGAGGATACATATTGGCGGGAAAGGAGCAGTCCCTTGACCCAGCAGCCCCCACGGGGAGGGTCAGGTGAGCGCGTTTAGCCTATGGGCGGAGGAGTTGCCAGGGATATAGGCATTGGTTGCGCGCACGTGAAGGTTAGATTGTGCGGAGAGATGAGGAGACGGAGATACTGCGCTGGGAGGTTGTACCCCCAGGCGCAGGCAAGGTGCCCCCGGCCCAGTTAGCCCTGTGTCACCGTAGAGAGAAGCTGAGCTAGGGACACTCTTAGTAAGGGCTTTTACCCCCTAAACTATTGCTGTGTTCGGGACTACCCTATCGAGGAGAAGCGCACCATATCGTAGCGTGGGACCCTCAGAGACTCTTTTTGAAGAAACCGTAGCAGTTCCGAGCACCGGAGTGCTCGGCAGGTATTTCATCAAGTGCACCAACTTTACCCTTTCAATCACCTAAGACATAGTTGCTGCGCAGCCACCCCTACACATACACACGGCCGTTGGGAGCGGGAGAACTGATAAACGTATTTGGACACGGGGTGGGAACACCCGGTGGCGGGGTTGGGGAGAAAGTACTGTTGGCGTCCGCCGAGGCGCAAGTTATTGTTGGCGTCCGCCGAGGCGCATAGATGTGGACGTCCTCCGTGGCGTGTTAAATGTTGTGTACCAGCGTACTGGAATGTCATGGCATGTAATGTATCGTAAGGTTGATTTATCAGTAAACGAGATTGGTTTTATAACATGGTCGTGTGAGAGAAATTCTTGTATAGAGGTCCTGCGAAGACTAACTCCCCCTTTGGCGGGGTCTGTCACAGGTGGAGGCGCTGCACCGAACATATATATATATATATATATATATATATATATATATATTGTGACAAACGCCCCTCTTTTGTAGTGCTGACGTCTGTCTGGGTTCTTCCCGACACAGTCTTCTAGGGTTAATTATACAACAAACAGGATCATGCAAAGTATTATGCTGCTTAACTCAGGCTTCTGCCTGCTTTATTTTCATCCAAGTAAGGTACTGCAGCTTTAACATGTGTAGGTTAGAGGTACTCAGATACTTTCATTCAGCAGTTCACACATTTCAGTGTTACAATATTTCCCACACTGTTATTTCAAGAAATAAAACCAAAATCATATAAGCAAATCCTATCCCTTTCAGGGATCTAACTACACATCAGAATCAGTCTCTCTAACAGCTGCTGGCCAACTAAACTGGTTCCCCAGCTTAAAACAATGCTCTCTCATTTAGGGACACAAGATACAGCACAGTCTTTTAGCAACAGCAGTAATCATTTGTTTTGTCTTATCTGTTCGTGGAGTCCAGGCAAATCCTCTGGTACTGTGATACGTGGAGGGGCCGTCAACCCCGATACTGGATGCAGGGGAGCAGCGATACCCCCAGCCTCCAGGCTCCAAGGAGAGAGAGTGAAATGCAAAACCTCTCTGCTCTAAGTACCTGTGCATGTGATTAGAAGAGCAGGTGAGGGAGAACTAGAGCCATTGTAATCTGTGGTCTGGATTTTCCATCCAACTGCCTGAGGTAATGGGAAGCTGTGGAACGGATCATTAACTATTCCTGCACTTTCTGCTCTAAAACGGGGCAGAAAGCTGCCTAACATCTTTGGACTATGTCACATATCCCCCTCCCCAGCTCACACCTACTGGGGTGAGCGGCCATGGACCTCACTGGGGTGAGCGTCCTACCTGAAATACTTGAGCTAACTCCTCAGTACAATATTAAACATTCACATGACACGAATATGAACTTTTTCCACGGCAATTATGGACAATAGGTTTCGTCATAAGAGACTATACTTGGCAAACATATTTTTTTTTGCTCTCTATTAGGGAACTATTTTGAAAAATAAATGTCTAGCACACATTCTTACAACCCAGGATCTGCTAAATATATTCACAAAACCAGACAATTTCTATTACCTCCCTGGGTTTTTCTACTCTAGAATATGAACCTCATTATAAATTTACCAACCGAAAAGGGCATTTTTTTTTTTTTTTCATATTGTAAGCAACCAATATTTTTTTTCCTTATACTACAGCCTTGTAATCTTAAGGGCCATCAACCCTGTATATTAATTTGTAGTTTAGCTACATTTTCAACACAGAGAACCAATATAACATTGTAATATTGACAAAATGCTTATTTGCATAGTTAAGTGTCCGTGACATAGTCCACACGTGTAATAAAAAAAATAAAATCGGTCAGTTCCCCCAAACATATTTTTTTTTTTTTTTTTTTTTTTTTTTGACTTCCAGTCCTTTGACTTTATTTCATAGCCCGCTGCAACCTGCAAATGACTGGACTGTTTCTTTAGCTTCTGATGAGACCCTTGGACCGGATTCTCCTTGGCTCCACAGTGTGGTCCAGATTGGTGAGATATGGAACTATTCAGGCGCCGTGTTAACCTTCGTTGTTTTTTCTTTTCAATCTTTGATTTCCCTTTTGTGGCCATTACCAGGCCTTTGGGTTTTGGAGACCTAGTTGCCTCTGTACAAACGTAGTCCATATTAACCACGTCATCAGGATCTGTCAACAAGTTTGTGTTTTCAGGAACTGCCACCCACTTGGCTAAAACATCTTCTGTGGTGTCCTGGGTGTGTCCACTAGTTTGATAATCTTCTGGACAACGTAAATGAAATTGAGGATCTGGATTTTTGAATCCCAGATCAGGGAGAATATTCTCAGGAGGGTGCCTATCTGTTTCTGGAATAACAGCAGCACAATCAAAGTCAATTCTTTCTCCTTCCTCTTTGTCATCAGTGAGGGCATTGAGTTTACGTTCCCTGGTCTCCTTTTGTGACCGTGTCTCTTTTAGCCTTGGAATCTCTTTCTCCAACTTCATCTTTATAGCAAATCGTAATATTGCAACAGCATTGAAGATACACGTATAGGAACGTACAGCTTGCTTGGTTAGGAGGTAGGATTGATAGCCCGACTGAACCACTTTAGCCGCTTCTCCCATGTCCGTCATCTGTTTCAGAGCGAGGTTTAACTCTGTTTCATTTTCTCTATTCTTGACCTGCAGCTGCAGGTGCTCCTTCTGGGTCTTGTCCAGCTCCAGCTGCAGCCGGGCCCCCTCATTTGCCGTGTGGTCCAGCTGCTTGTAGATATCGGCCATCTCGCTTTCATAGCGCAATGTCAGGCAAACCACCTGACGGACGGAGATCTCCTCTCTCTTGGCGCACTGTATCTCGCGCTCAGCCATCTGCTTCTGCAGCTCTTCAACCTGATCGTGCCAGACCTCCCTCAGGGTCTTCACCTCTATCTGGTGCTTGCTCTGGGTTTGCATCAGCGCCTCCATTTTTTTGGAGCTCTGCAGTTTGTGTCGCCTGGATCGCCGCTGATTCTGTATTCTGCAGTGCTTCCTGCATTTCTAACTTTTCCTGGATCAATTGCTTCTCCACTTTTTCTGCTTGGTGAAGCTTCTCATCATCTTCACTGATCTGGTCAGTCAAGTCTGAATTTTTCTGTGTCAGACTTACATTCTCTCTTTTTACAGTCTCTAAATTACTCAGGGTATTCTCATAGGTTTCCTTCAATGTACACAGCTCTGTGCTGCGAGCGTAGACCTCATGGCGTGAGAGTTCCAGCTCTGCTTTAAGCGCGCTAGCCTCTTGCCGAGAAACCCCCAACTCTGTGATGAAGTTTTGCACATCTTTCTGGGACATCTCATAGCATAGTTTCCAGTCAGTTCTTGTTTTCTTTGATTCGCTTGGCTCTCTGCCTATGATGGTAGCAGTAGCCTTTGTCATCTCTAGGCGTGTCGTCATTCCTGGGACGATTGCGCCAGGCCCTATGGGCTGTTGCTCATCTCGGCGCCTTTCTGACGCATGTCCTGACAGTGCAGGTTCAAGTGGCTCGGTCACTTCCCCTGTGACTTGAGGAACAGTTTTCTTTCTTTTTGCTTTATTAGCTCCAGAGATATCAGTGGTACTGGGCACACACTCACTGTTATCTGCTTCCACATCTTGCTTGCACTCACAGGGCGTTGCTTGCTTTTGCAGCTGTTTGTCTTTGAAAATTTTGGGGCACACATCTTCCATGTGACCTACTTCACGACAGGCCCCGCATACTAAATTCATCTGCGGGTACGGCTCTCCTCCAGGGTCGTGATCATAGTATGGCCTGAAGGGACACTGTTTTGTATGGTTACGTACATTACACAACAAACATTTCACGTCGGCCATTTTAGAAACCCGGCAGGGACAATTTGCTAGCTGCAAATTCACTCACTTCAGCAAAAGGCATTAGCTTTACAAACAGCACTTGCATTAGCTTTACAAACAGCACTTGCTAGATGCAAATTTTTTTTTTTTCAGCAAAACATTTTGGTTTTCTGTTTGGGTTCAGGGTGCTATTGCATCCACACTTCGCACATTCTCTGTGTATGCTAGAAGCACAACTGATATACACAGTGGGACAGACTTCACTCATAGCATCTGTACTTTAGTTCAGCTCGGCGGCCATTTTAAACCCCCGCATTTATTTGCAAACCCACAGACTTTTTAGTGTCTGCCCGCATTCTCCACCATATGTGACAAACGCCCCTCTTTTGTAGTGCTGACGTCTGTCTGGGTTCTTCCCGACACAGTCTTCTAGGGTTAATTATACAACAAACAGGATCATGCAAAGTATTATGCTGCTTAACTCAGGCTTCTGCCTGCTTTATTTTCATCCAAGTAAGGTACTGCAGCTTTAACATGTGTAGGTTAGAGGTACTCAGATACTTTCATTCAGCAGTTCACACATTTCAGTGTTACAATATTTCCCACACTGTTATTTCAAGAAATAAAACCAAAATCATATAAGCAAATCCTATCCCTTTCAGGGATCTAACTACACATCAGAATCAGTCTCTCTAACAGCTGCTGGCCAACTAAACTGGTTCCCCAGCTTAAAACAATGCTCTCTCATTTAGGGACACAAGATACAGCACAGTCTTTTAGCAACAGCAGTAATCATTTGTTTTGTCTTATCTGTTCGTGGAGTCCAGGCAAATCCTCTGGTACTGTGATACGTGGAGGGGCCGTCAACCCCGATACTGGATGCAGGGGAGCAGCGATACCCCCAGCCTCCAGGCTCCAAGGAGAGAGAGTGAAATGCAAAACCTCTCTGCTCTAAGTACCTGTGCATGTGATTAGAAGAGCAGGTGAGGGAGAACTAGAGCCATTGTAATCTGTGGTCTGGATTTTCCATCCAGCTGCCTGAGGTAATGGGAAGCTGTGGAACGGATCATTAACTATTCCTGCACTTTCTGCTCTAAAACAGGGCAGAAAGCTGCCTAACATCTTTGGACTATGTCACAATATATATACAAATTGTATGCACCCCAGGCTCTCCGTGGCAGAGGCTCAGGCCCTGTGAGTCAGCAGGTAACACAGCACAGAGTAATAGCTTGCCAAGTGATAGGAAGCAGGGTTACACCTTTATAACTGTGAGCTACAGTCATCTATGCCAGGGGTGTGCAAACCGGTGGGGGCAGGGGGGCGCGGCACTTACAAAAGCCCCGCGCTCTTCCCCACAACATTGAAATAAAATGCCAGGGGAGCGCGCGAGGCCTCTGTATGTCTCTTACCTGCTCTCCGGCAGTTACTGGCGACGCGTCGTCATGACAACGCGGAGTCAAATGGCAATATAATTAAAAATTATAAGGTGCACAGGAAAAATAAAATAAAAAGTATTTTATTTTTATTTTTCCTGGGCACTATATATTTTAAATTATATTAGCGTTTGATATATTATTATATATACATATATAGGAGATTTAAAGAATAATCCAATGGTCTGTTCTCCTTATATACCTATCTGATCTTTCATAATTTCACATTCAATTTTTGATTAATATTTTCAAATGATTATCTATGTATTTAAATCTAATTTCCAAAATGTATTGACATTATTTATTATTGATATATGTGGATTTTGACTTTTGGATCAGTTATATTGCTCATTTGCTATATTCTATAGTATTTCTCATTACTCAGTACTCATTATTTAGTATTCATCATATATTATATTTACATTGAATATATTTAGTACTAGCTGAGAGACCCGGGATGTAAATGCGTAATAGGTAGTATTATTTATAAATGGTGGAACAATAGGTGAGTATTTGTTGTAAAGGTTGGATAATAATGTTGAAAAGAAAGATGGAAGAAAATGTAATACGATGTTGTATAAAAATGGTTTATTGTAAACACACCACAGTACAATGTATATTTTGGTGACATAAGTGATGTGAAAATGTGAGGCGTGTGTCCTGCTAGGGTGTGAGCGTGTGTGAGGCGGCGGGTGGGTGTTCAGTACGGGTGGCGCGTGGGTAGTGAGTGCTGGCTGTGGGTCGGGGTCCTGCTAGGGTGTGAGGCGGCGGGTGTGTGGCGAGTGCAGGTGACAGCTGGTCAGTGATATTGTTGCGTAGGGGCAGGAGGCGGCAGGTGTGTGTCGAGTGTGTGGGGTGGGTGAGAGGCGGCGGGTGTGTGTCGAGTGTGGCAGGTCTGTTTAGTGCGTGCGGCGGCTGTGTGGCGCGGGGATGTGAGCGGTGGGCGGGTGAAAGGCAGAAGTGCGGGTGGGCGAAAGGCAGAGGCGGGAGGGCGGACGAAAGGCGTTGAAGGAGGGGAGGTGAGGTCGGAGGGGTGGTGGGGGGTGGTGAGGGGAGGTGAAGGGGGGCGGAGGGGAGGTGAGGATGGGTGGTGAGGGGGGGGTGGTGGGGGATGGTGAGGGGAGGTGAAGGGGGGGCGGAGGGGAGGTGAAGGGGGGGCGGAGGGGAGGTGAAGGGGGGGCGGAGGGGAGGTGAAGGGGGGGTGAAGGAGGGGTGAGGAGAGGTGAAGGGGGAGAGGTGAAGGGGGGGTGACCGGATTTGGAGGGGGTTGCCGGGAGGTGAAGGGAGGGGGGGGGGTGACAGGAGGTGAAGGGAGGGGGGGGTGACAGGAGGGGGGTGACAGGAGGCAAAGGGGGGGGGTGGTGACAGGAGGTGAAGGGGGGGTGAAGGGAGGAAGGGAAGGGGGAGGTGGAGGAGAGGAAGGGGGAAGAGGGAGGTGGGGGAGGAGGGGAAGGGGGGGAGGAGGGGAAGGGGGGAGGGGGGGAGGTGGGGGGAAGGGTAAACGGGGGAGGTAAGGGTGAAGGGGGGAAAGGGGGAAAGGTGGGGGAGGGGGAAAGGGGGGAAAGAGGGGGGAAGGGGGGAAAGAGGGGTGGAGGGGGGAAGGGGGTGGAGGGGGGAAAGAGGGGTGGAGGGGGGAAAGGGGGTGGAGGGGGGGAAGAGGGGAGATGGGGAAAGGGGGAGGTGGAGGAGGGGAAGTGGGGAGGTGAGGAGGGTAAGGGGGGAGGTGAGGAGGGTAAGGGGGGAGGTGAGGAGGGGAAGGGGGAGGTGGAGGAGGGGAAGGGGGGAGGTGGAGGAAGGGAAGGGGGGAGGTGGAGGAGGGGAAGGGGGCAGGTGGAGGAGGGGGGAGGTGGAGGAGGGGAACGGGGGAGATGGAGGAGGGGAAGGGGGGAGATGGAGGAGGGGAAGGGGGGAGGTGGTGGGAAGAGGGGGGAGGTGGTGGGAAGGGGGGAAGATGGGGGAGGTGGTGGGAAGGGGGGGAGGAGGGAGGAGGTGGTGGGAAGGGGGGAGGAGGGGGGAGGTGGGAAGGGGGGGGAGGTGGTGGGAAGGGGGGGAGGTGGTGGGAAGGGGGGGGGGGAGGTGGTGGGAAGGGGGGGGAGGTGGTGGGAAGGGGGGGGGAGGGTGGTGGGAAGGGGGGGGGAGGTGGTGGGAAGGGGGGGGAGGTGGTGGGAAGGGGGGGAGGTGGTGGGAAGGGGGTGGGAAGGTGGGAAGGTGGTGGGGAGGTGGAGGGGATGTGGAAGGGAGGGGAAGTGTAGTGAGGGGTGGGTGAGGGGAGGGGGAGGTGGAGGGAGGGGGGAGGTGGAGGGGAGGTGGAGGGGATGTGGAAGGGAGGGGAAGTGTAGTGAGGGGTGGGTGAGGGGAGGGGGAGGGGGAGGTGGAGGGGATGTGGAAGGGAGGGGAAGTGTAGTGAGGGGTGGGTGAGGGAAGGTGAAGGCCGCTCACTCACCCGTCCGGCAGCTCCCACGTGGATCTGAGGCGGGAGGCAGCGTGTTGTGGCCGCTCCCCCGCTGACTGTAGCGGCGCCGGGGGGGGGTGGAGGGGAAGTGAGTGAGGGGAGGTGATCACTCCGCTCCCCCGCTGAGTGTAGCGGCGCCGGGGGGGGGGTGGATGGGAAGTGAGTGAGGGGAGGTGATCACTCCGCTCCCCCGCTGACCGTAGCGGCGCCGGGGGGGGGGGGGGGGTGGAGGGGAAGTGAGTGAGGGGAGGTGATCACTCCGCTTCCCCGCTGACCGTTAGCGGCGCCGGGGGGGGGTGGAGGGGAAGTGAGTGAGGGGAGGTGATCACTCCGCTCCCCCGCTGAGTGTAGCGGCGCCGGGGGGGGGTGGAGGGGAAGTGAGTGAGGGGAGGTGATCACTCCGCTCCCCCGCTGAGTGTAGCGGCGCGGTGGGGGGGTGGAGGGGAAGTGAGTGAGGGGAGGTGATCACGCCGCTCCCCCGCTGACTGTAGCGGCGCCGGGGGGTGGGGGGTGGAGGGGAAGTGAGTGAGGGGAGGTGAAGGGGGGTGAGGGGACGTGAAGACCGCTCACTCACATGTCCGGCCGCTCACTCACATGTCCGGCCGCTCTCTCACCCGTCCGGCAGCTCCCACGTGGAGGGGGGGGGGGTGAAAGCGCGGGAAACAGGGAGAGGCGGAGCTTCGGGACCGGTGGGGAAGAGAGCGGGAGATGTGCTGCTAACACTGTGAGCCCCGCTAATGTATGTAACACTGTGTGTGTGTGTGTGTGTGTGTGTGTGTGTGTGTGTGTGTGTGTGTGTGTGTGTGTGTGTGTGTGTGTGTGTGTGACAGTGTATGTGTGTGTGTGTGTGTGTGTGTGTGTGACAGTGTGTGTGTCAGTGTGTGTGTGTGTTTTTTTTTGTGGACCTTTGGCCCGTCGCTCCGCCTCAGGCCAATGCGAGGTGTGGGGGGCGGGCCAAGGGGGTGGTGTGAGTGTGTGAGGCCAATGAGAGGTGTGCGGGGGCGGGCGGCCCAAGGGACCAATGAGATTGCCGCTAGGGACACCGGACATCCAGGCAGGCAGGCAAACATACAGTGCTTTCACTAATATAGTATAAGATAGTGGTTAGTGCTCGATACACATTGTCTAGTTCATTTGTTATTAATGACTGTGTGTTCACTATGTTGCTATTTAGGGATTAGTGGTCACATTATTTATATTATGTTTATACATGTATTGTTTTAGTTACCCTTTTATTTTTATGTCTGTTAGCTTTTCTATCCACCACAGATCTCCATTTGCCCTCCTCCAGTGTTTATATTAGATTCAGCTTACACCTTTACCCACAGGTGTGTTTATTGCAACCTATTGGCTGCTTCATTGTCCTATTGGGGAACAGAGGAGGGTACTTAAAAGATCATTAGGTGTATGGCTGATTTACTCTTTGACAAAGTACCCCGTCGGGTACGAAACGCGTCAGAGTTGCCATAGACATGTGTCTATCTGTTTTTGATCAATACAGTTCGTTTTTCATTGATGGCGGTTTGGTTCCTTTACCGGTGAGCTGTGCATCACCTTCCTTCACCTGACTACTACATTTTGGCTGGAGCACGCCCTCTGTACAGACCGGGATCCTGGCTGTTCTCCTTTAACCTCGGTGTCTGAGCAGCTAAGTATTTTGCTGATGTGTGTTAGCGGGGGTTGTGGCGCTTACAGGCTGAATGCTTCCCGGTCTGTCACTACATTTGTGGGGGTTACGATTAGTCATTTCTCCCTTCCTCAGCTATATTCACCCCAAACCTGTGTTAATTTTCCACACCTTTCAAGTAATGGCTTTGAAGGGATTATAGTACAGCCTACTGTATTTTTTATTATGGACTTTATTACTAATCTTTATCCTATACTCAGGAGTGCCAGTCATGGGGGGATAACCCCTTCATGCACCTTTTGCCTGCTTCAGCACAGGTGTCTCAACTAGTGGCTCGCTCATTATGACTTATCTTGACATGCTTGTAAATTGCACTTTCTGAGCACTGACAAATATTTACAGCTAAGAAAGAGCTTACAGTAGTTTTGTTTTTATTATCAATGTGTCAATAGTTTTGTCGCTCACTCTGACAGAGCCACTGATTGACTCACCTGTGCTGAAGCAGGGATATCCTAAACACCTGACCTGTTGGTGGCCAGTGAGGGCTGGATTGGCCATTCCTGCACTAAGGGTTGCAGATTAAATAAGGCAAGACACTTGCATAAAGACAAAACTACTGTGAGTTCTTTCTTAGCGCTACATATTTCTCAGAACTCAGAAAGTGCTCCTTACAAGCATGGCAAGATACCCGTGATAAATACGGAATGTTCCTGTTTGTTCAATGATATAAAATACATAGATATAGTACCACTCTGCCTAATAATACTTCCTCACAGTCATCACTACCTCCCAGGCCTCTCTCTTGATATCCCCATATTTGGTGTGGCTGCAAGGTTCCACGAACCAAGAGATAAGATGCATCAAGTAGCTGCTGTGTTTCCATCTGCTAAATATACAGGCTTGTGTCACTCGCTGACTTGTAGAGCCTGTGGGGCGCTGATGCCCTTCAAATGACAGATAACGTAGCCGACTGCTGCCCGCAGACATCCACTTCATTTACGCTCATGACTTTTCAAAGAGTTTGTCCTGTGAAAACCTGTCTGCATACAAACCCTTTGGGTTTTTTTTTTTTTTGTAATTTGCCTATTTCATGGGGTACTGATTATTTGAGCATTCCAGTGTTTTTAGGACAACAGCGACAAGTGTTATAAAAGGACAAGTTCATCGGGAACAGTCAGATTTAAATCATGTTGCATCTTTTAGGAATGCTTGATAGGTCGTTGATGTTGAGCAGGGTCACTGTAACAGGGGGAGGAAGACTGTCACCAATAGTTAGGGCTGTTGGATGTCAACCAGCAAGAGGTTAATCCCTGCCTGGAGGAGGCAGGAGGATTGACGAACCTAGCAGAATTAGAAGAGCTTTAAAAGGTAGGAGGCGTACAGCCCAGGGGGAGTTGTCCCGGACTGCAGAGGGACGCCGGGTATGACGTATGTTATGCTATGTATATGTGGACCTTTACATTCTGGTGCTGAGAAAAAAGCTGTACTTTGCGTTGCTGAACTTTAGCCGAATAAAAGCCTACGTTGACTTTTCCAAATGCAAGTCTCCTGTCGGTACCTCAGCGTGCATCAACTACAGTCACTTTAAGCCTGTGCTTTTATCTGAAATAATGGGGCAATATATTCTCAGCATGTTTGTAGCCACACTCATTTTCCTTCATTGTTTTGATAAGAAAATTCTACAACTGGATTCCAGTCAGATATGAAACACAATTGACACTTTGATTTGAGAACCTAAGCAACTGCAAATAGGAGAAGGATACACAGTAAAGGTCAGTTATTCTGAACCTTGGTATAGCCGCACCATGTTCAGGAGGATAATTATTAATTAAACCTTGTCTGCTTGGAGTACCCAGGAGATAGAGATGAGAAACGGTGTCATAGGCTGTGGCAATATGCTCAGATCTCCAATCTCTCCAAGACGAAGCGCTGTTCTATAGCGTGAAACGCGTTGAGGGGGAGATCGTGGTGTAGCCTTGTGTGTGTGTGATGTCCCAATAAAGTTTTTTCAATCAACCCGGAAGTAGTCTGGATACTTGTCACTCGCAGTGGCGCCGGATCTTTTTTCTTTCCATTCGACTTTTCTGAAGGCTGCACGCTGGACAACGGAGGACAGAGGTGAGCAGGACCCAGATCGGAAGCATCTCTAGAGATAAGGGATTTCCCACCCAGCCCTGATCAATTTAGAGGTCTACATCTGCACCCTCAATTCCGTTCCCAAGTGACCACATTGACACCCACGGGTGCTGGGACTATTTACCGGAACGCAGGACAGCTCCCCTGTTTATCAGATCTCCAATCTCACTGATTTCAGAAAAACAAATGCTGCTTCCAAAAATCTAATGTTCTGGAAAAATTCACCATGACTTTACTTTGTTAAAGTTGCTTATCATGGTTCCCATGCTGCAAACGGAGCAAAGAGCAATGGTAACATTTAGTCTATGGCCCTTCATCTATAAACTGCGACAGCGCCAGTTGAAGACAATAGGGCTTTCCGTGGGATCGGCACTATCGCAGTTTCTAGACTAAGGACCAATGTCTTAAATTTTGATCAATGATTACATGTGCTTAATAGACAAAATATTGGGGTTATTTAAAGATCGCTCTACAGTTGCAGCATAAAATAAGCCTCGTTTTGTGTACATGTGCGCAGCATGCACAAGAGACACACAGAAATGATACAGTAAATGTGCATCTACCGGTAGAAGCATAAACCATTCAAGAATGATGATCTTTACTAAAATAATTTCATGGTTTGTCCTTAACAGATGCCAGGGCCGGCTTGATGGCGATTCCATTAGTGCGAATACACCTGGCCCCGCACTTACAGAGGCCCCACGCTCTCCCCCGGCCCAACATTATCACAAATTAATCAATCACCACAACCTTTAAACTGTGATGACTGGAGTTGGGCCAGGGAAAGAGAGCGGGGCCGGGAAAAGAGAGCGGGGCCGGGAAAAGAGAGCGGGGCCGGGGAAAGAGAGCGGGGCCGGGGAAAGAGAGCGGGGCCGGGAAAAGAGAGCGGGGCCGGGGAAAGAGAGCGGGGCCGGGGAAAGAGAGCGGGGCCGGGGAAAGAGAGCGGGGAAAGAGAGCGGGGAAAGAGAGCGGGGCCGGGGAAAGAGAGCGGGGCCGGGGAAAGAGAGCGGGGCCGGGGAAAGAGAGCGGGGCCGGGGAAAGAGAGCGGGGCCGGGGAAAGAGAGCGGGGCCGGGGAAAGAGAGCGGGGCCGGGGAAAGAGAGCGGGGCCGGGGAAAGAGAGCGAGGCCGGGGAAAGAGAGCGAGGCCTCTGTAAGTGCTGGCATCTCCTCCCGTTACTCCAGAAGTGTCGCCTTGACGACACATCACGTGATATCGTCACGTGATGCGAGGACGGGCAAGAGGTCCCATGCATCACGTGATGTCATCGCTGGCACACACACAGTGCACCAGATGCCGGAATACTCCCATCCGGCCCCGATCTACTCCATAATGTAGTATTTAATAAATACATGAAAGAGCAAGCTGAAGAGCTGCACAGAGAGATTACGGGGGAGAGATAGTTATGGAGTCATGGTTATGAAGTTTGTTACATCAAGATAATGAAGGAAAATAAAAGTAACTGAACAGATGTTACACTCTTCCTTGCATTTTGGGCCCCTCTGGTAGCAAAAGGGTTAATAAAAAAAAAAATCATTTTGGATTTAAATTCTGACATAGAGCTGGAATGTGCTGCTTTGTTAGCTTTACCCATTCAGAAAAAATCAGATAAAAAATAAGAAAAGGGAAGTACTGTAAGTGTTCCTTTTGAAGGAGCAATCCAAGCGGCCCTTTTTTTTTTTTTTTTTACTTAGGTTTGAAGCACTGGACCCCAATCATTTCAGCTCCGGGACCCCCTGCTTCCGGAGATACCTCCAAAGGAGATGCTGGTATCTCTCTGCAGTCTAAAGCTCTTGCGTGACGCAGGCAAGTAGGAAGCTGAACCAGATGACATCACGGCTTCCTATTGGCCCGCAGGGCGCGTGAGCTTTGAAACCCCACCATTACATGAACTCCAGCTAGCGAGCCAACACCCCCTATGGAGGTAATTTTCTCCGGAAGCAGGAGGTCCCGGGCGGAAAATAATCGAGTTCAGCTCCAGAGACCCCCTGCTTCAAACCAATGTACAAAGAGAAAATAAAATGGCTGCTTAGATTGCTGCTTTAAATTCCTACTCAAGTACTAGTAAAACCCTAAGTCAAGTAGTTATAGGAAGATGCTCCAAAAGTAAAAAACTAAATAACTTACCCAATAAAACGATATACTTGCCGAACAGTAATGTTGGCTGATTACTGTAAAATATCAGCCAAAATGATTACAATTTTGCTTAACAATGAAGAGTTTCTGGTGAAAGAATCCCTATTTTTCAGGGACACAAAGTGTTACAGTAAAACTAATTCATGGGCGATTACATGTATCAGAAGATAGATCTGATATTTCCAATGCACAATATGCTACCAACATGAAACTTACATGCAGCAGGAAAGCCCGCGTGTACATGTTCATACTCACAAGGGGTGACCTTAAATTAACTAGAGGTGCTAGTGCCAACCTAAACTGTTTGTAATGCCTCCCCAGATCTGATTCCACCTACTCAGGCTGTTAACCTTTACACAGCCGCCGGTAAAGAGCCATATTTGGCAAGAGTCGCAACCGAACCATTGCGCCTACATCCTAAACTGATGCAATTTGCAGCATGTTTACAATGCATCACTGTGCAACAATGTACTTGTTTCACTTTGCATCACTGTATCCAGGCGCCCTTCCTCTGGTTGCGCCAATGAGTGATTTAGGAAGCGGTTATTATAATAAGTAGGGAACCAGATAGTCAAGGCAGTAATGACGTCTATCAATAAGTGCTCCTATAAGTAGCTGTTTTCCTTTTCTATGCACATCGACTGTAAGAAACACGATTAACACGTTTAATACATACGCTGCCGACACATATTACCGTAAATCAAAAATGTTGCTGCAAATTGCATCGTTGTGATACCGTACATACAGTATGCCCCAGTTACATGGCACTGCATCATTAAGACACTAGGTGGAGTGTCAAGACCATAGGATTTCTTGCAAGTTGTTTTTTCCCCATCTCTTTATGTTACGGTTTAATGGTTTCAATATAATAATAATAACTTTATTTCAGATAGCATTTTTCTCCCAATGGGACTAAAAACGCTTCACACTTACAGTATTAGTGCATGGCAAGCAGCACATAGGAATCTTTACAGACAGAGACCCTGCCAAGGTGAACTTACAATCTATGATTTTGATGCCTGAGGCACAGGGCGATAAAGTGACTTGCCCAAGGTCACAAGGAGCAGACACTGGGATTTTAACCACGTTCCCCTGCTTCAAACTCAGTGTCCATACTGACTGAGCCTCTCCTTCTCTCTTCCTAACATAAACATTATTTGATGATGTTCTAAATACCTGTTTTGAGCATGTGTTTTCAGGACTACATAGCTCTGAAAAAGTACCCTGTAAGGTTATTGAAATCTCATGTACAATATCTGCACAATGTCCATGTTGGTTCAATAAAAGGGTTTCACAACTGGCTAGGAATACAATCTTTGGAACTAATGTAGCTGCCAGAACTCTACTACTGGAAGATTGAGTGAGAGATGAAAAGTTATAGAGAAAAAGATCAGAATAACCAGAAGAAAAATGAATGACAAAGGGCTTCACAGAGAGGGGACACTTGTGAGCATGCAGTGCAGTTCTGTAGGGCATGCAATGTTTAATAAATGTTACAAGGACCACCTGTGTTTTATATGTTACTGGCCACTTAAACAGCAAAAGGGTTAAAACATTGCAGCGTAATAGAGAATATGTTAATTATTACAACCATCACAAATTACCTTTGTTCTAGATTATTTTTCTGTTTTATCATATAATAGCGTTAAAATAAAAAAGGTATTTTTACCATTTACATGCTAAATAGAAATAGCATGAAAGGCACTATTCTTACTTTCGATGCCCACAGTATTTAGCAGAAATAGCATGTTTGCTAACATTTATTTGTCCCACATACATCTATGATATCTACATGTATGTCATAGAAAGAAGTGGAAATGTCACCTTCATATTGTCATTACTTTGGCAAGCACATGCTATGTATGTAAAAATTTAATTTAGTGCATAAGTCACACAATCACTGGAAACAGCATGAGCAATGGTTTACCTTTTGCGTATGTAACTGGTGCCAAATTAATGCCGCCTAATGAATATAATCCTGAATAAGTTAGCCCTATTCACCTCTGCATTGTCAATTGGCTATATCGCATTACACTACAATACAATACACTGCAAATCTGGAGTACAGAGACATTTGAGGCAAGACAATACAGTGTAAAATGTGGACATATAGTATTGATAGCAAAGGTAGAAGCTGATAAAGTGCTTTATACAGGACACATATTCACAGCAAAAGTTAAAGAGACCGGTTGAAAATAAATAAATACAAAAACACATAATTTAACTCTACAAAGATGACGATCTAAAGAAACAGAAATGAAAGGAGAACCAAAGTCTACGGTTCCTCTTTATAGATATTTCCTCTTTGGAATGATCCTTGATTAATTAAGTAGTTACAATACCTGGAGTAGGTGCCTAAGCCTGAAGATGGCAATAGGTTTATCTTTAGTTGTAGTCACCTAAAGAAATAGAGTTCAGGCGGAGACACAGCAGTTCTATCAAGACTTGGAAGTAATGGCACCTCAATTTAACACATCACTGAATATCATGAAGGGGCTGATAAAATAACCTATCCTTGTAAGGTATAGCAGAGAGGGAGGGAGTTGCCATTCTCCAACTTGCTATCTCCCTGTCACTTTAATCATCATGGATGTTCATGGTGCCAGACATTCCTCTTCCCATCTTAGTATTCACTGCCTAATTCTTGCAAATAGCATGCATGGTTTGCAAGCCTGTTTTTTTTGCATGAGATGTACAGAATCATAAATGGCATTCCTCCAGCTGCCCAGTATGTACATCCCCTATGGTGACGTGTGCACGCGTCTAAAGAATAAAAAAATGGAACATATCACCCATCAGTGCAATGGACACAGCACAGCACACAGGAAACAGTAGGTTGTAGCAAATATGTGGGAAAAGCAAGAAGAGCGCACAACCACTCATAGTGAAATCTGTATTACAAAAAAAATGTTGCATACAAAAGGTGAGTGCTGGGCGTACAAAGTATAAATAGAATTTGGGCTTATCACATGGGGCTCAGGGCTTCCATGTTCCCTCTAGACCTCCACAATGGCACAGGTGCACAAATAGTTGTCGATAGGGTCGCAGACAGCTTTTCCGGGGCCCAGGACTATAGTTTCCACCGGGGCCAACCCCCCCTACACCCATGTCAGTGGCCTTGCGAGACCCGTCCCCTCTGTTGTTACACACCTCTTCACTCTCACCCCCCCCTCACACTCTCCCCCCCTCTGTCTCTCATTCTCCCCCTCCCTCTCTTACACTCCCACATTTCCCCTCCCTCTCTTACACCCCCAACTCTCAAACTACCCCCTCATCGTTTCTCCCCAATGTTTTTATCCCCCCACCCCACACTCAATAAACACCCCTACAACAATACATATCCACACAATAACCTCCCCTCCCCAAATCTATATACACACACACAATAACCCCCCTCCCCAAATCTACATACGCACACACACAATAACCTCCCTCCACCGATATACATACACACCCAATAACCCCCCTCCATCGATATACATACAGACACTATAACCCCTCAACACTATAATTCCCCCTCCCAAAATATACATATACACACTATAACCTCCCCTCCCAAAATACACACACACACACACACACACACACACACACACACACACACACACACACTATAACCTTCCCTCCCCAAATATATATACACACAAATTAATCCCCCACCCCCAATACACACACTATAACCCACCCTCCCCAAATATAAACACACCCACCCACACGCCAAATACACACACCTTGAGGGGGGAATGGTATACGGTGGTAAGGGGCCTGGGAGTGGGATGTAAGTGGGTCATGGGCCTGTGGTATGTGGACTTACCTGGGGCCCTTGGTTGGGCCTGCTGGAGCAATGATGGCCGGTGCACAGGAGAGCCGTGCAGGTCCACGAAGGCCCACCAAAGAGCCTGGAAAAGGGAGGGACAGATGGGTGGTGACCACCAAAGAGGAGGTCCCTTCAGTCCTACAGTAGGGCACAGGGAAGGGAGGAACAGATGGGCAGCGATCAGCAAAGGGGATGGTTCTTCTTGCCTGCCGATAAACTATAGGGTTGCCGGAAGGGGGGACAGGCCCCTTTTACTGACCAGGCCCGGTCCCACCCTGTAGTGGCCCTGGTTGCTGTGAGAAACTGTACATAATACCGCACTCCTCCTTATAGAAGTTTGCTGCAGGTAAAAAGATAAGCCTTACATAGAGAAAAACAAAAAGAACGATTCCTAGGGTAAAATAAAATAATAATCTTGTGAAAAAGGATTATTTTGTTAAACCCTTTGGCCAAAGCATTTGTAAGCCTGCATGCCACGTCAAGGCATACCCGTAATGCAGGCACCTACACTATATATATGTAATAGTTGTCCCATGGACTGGTGAAAAAAGTGTGAAACCCCTGAAGGGGTTAAATAAAGCATGAGCTTATGTGAGTAGTGCAATTAAAATCTGACTAAAGCCAGTATCATAGTTACCTTTACTATAGAGGCAAACTGGGTGCACAAATTCCCTGGTGTGAATATAATACAACACATATTTCTCTCTGTCAGCCTTATACATTCACCTACCATTCAATGGAGGGTGATGTCCAGACTGACACTGGGGTGTATTATACCTGCACTAATTGGAAAATTGATAGGGGCTCAGTAACTGCTATGTAAAGCAGATGAGCCAATAAACCTACCCCTATGACGTTTCAGAGATACTATATTTAAAATGCCCTTTGGGAGTATGCAGCGAGGAAAAGGATTGCCTAATATTAGTGAGAAACTGTGCATAATACCGCGCTCCTCCCTATAGAAGTTTGCTGCAGGTAAAAAGATAAGCTTTACATATAGAAAAACAAAAAGAACGATTCCTGCACTCCTACCAGTTTGATACAGACGTCAGTTCTCCCTTCAACCAATTGTGCCAAAGACCCGGATGGGGACGTCAGTCAGATACACGGAGAACATGAAAGCGCTCCAAGCATTCAACTGAATGCACAAAAGTCCCAATGCTGATTATAGTAGAGATACTTGATATTGCTCTGCTCACACCTCCCGGAGCTCGTGGGATACCCTCAGCTCGTGCTCATCTAGCCAATCAGTACCTCAATAAACACACAATCCCAGCAAGCTCTAACCTCAGAACCCACCACATTATATCATTATATATATATATATATATATATATATATATATATATTTGTGTCAAAAGCAGTGCTGCTGAGCGTGCCCAATGCTACATCCAATGTGACAAAATACATAGTTAAATACTTCAATGTTAGTATTCTCATGAGTAAGGGTCATTTAGTTAAACCCTTTAGCCAAAGCTTTATAAACCTGCAGCCACGTCACGGCATGACCAGTATACAGGTCCTAAGACTACCTGTGAAAATTCTCATTTACCTCAGCTGGAGGGAGAATGGCCTCAGTGGACCTGTCCTGCACAGGAACATGAAAAAACCTGCATAATTGAAACCTTAGTCTGAATACACAGAGGCCCCATCGGAAAGGTCACCACCATACCAACGAAACCTAGTCTGGAATGGTACCGCCTTCCCCAAATTCCATCCGGAAAATCAGCACCATTCTGGCCGCCAAGCCTGGAATGATACCGCCTCCCCCAATTAAAATACTTCTGAGGTCTGAGACCTCCCTCCAGGAGCCAATACTGACTGTCCACATCCCAGAGTAACATTAGTCCTGCCACTAGCAAGGTCATTTAACAGGCCTTAAACTGGCCTTGTGAGCCGCAACTAGCATCACTGATTTTTCCAGCACGCCTTGCCATTCCAAAATCAGGATACCATTCCCGATGTCTGATAAATGGTCCTCATCCTCCCTAGAGAGGCCTTTAAGCCCCCCATCAAGGTCCTCATGCCTCACTGCAATCCCCCTAAATACAGCACGAATGTTACCATCGCCTTATTTACCTTCCTCCTAGATCTTCCTACTGCCGTGTCATTCACCCCAGCGCAACCTAGGAGATACCTCTGACCACACTATCATGATATGCCTAAATCTTGCCCTTAACTGCGCTATGTCCCTCATTACATTTAATGATGGAACCGATACCAAACAGTTTCCCACCACATGCAGAAAATGATATCAGGAGGGGCTGCACCCCTTTCTATACATAATAACTCGGACAGTAGTTGATCCCAACACATCCCCCGACTGCCAAACCATGGCAACCTGGCCAAGTTTGCACTTACCCCAACTGCCTCCCCCCTGGCCCGCGCTCAGCTCACTTTCCTGCCCAGTGAACATACTGTAGGAATCCCCGCACAGCCAGCCATCCAGAGGGGCTTGACCTGGACAAAAACAAATAACAAAATCAAGCACTGAACTCTTATCAGTTTTTTCAGGGTCTAACATAACCTTTAAAATGCCCGGCTGACCAGCTGCCCAACTTTTTAAAATCGGTCTCACCTAGGCCCATCCATGCAGCTTCAGATGCCACCCCAATTCTAAAAGAATGGGACCTAATTATAAAGTCCCCAAAACCTTCTATCCCTGCAGACTTCTTCAGAATTCTTCTAAACTGGAAACAGGACACACTGTCCCATCCTCATTTAGAAGCACGGAAGAGTATGGAATTCATTACCCATGGAGACTGTGATGGCAGATATAATGAATATCTTTTTAAAAAAAGTTGGACATCTTTTTAGAAAGGAACGGTATACAGGGATATAACAAATAAGTAAACTTGGGAAGGATGTTGATCCAGGGAGAAATCTGATTGCCGTTATTGGAGTCAGAAAGGAATTAATTTTTCCACATATGAGACAGCATTGGATAATGTTTCGCTTGGGTTTTTTATTTGTCTTCCTCTGGATTAAAATACTATAATTACAAATCTAGGAAAAGTCCCTGTCGTGTGGGTTGAACTTGATGGACATATGTATTTTTTCAACTTCATCTACTACAGCAGTGCGCAAACTGGGGGGCGCGAGACTGCCTGCGGGGGGCTCGTGGTTTACAGAGGCCGCGCGCGCTTCCCGAAGGCACTTAAATTAAGTGCCGGGGGAGCTGCAGGGCCTCTGTAAACCTTTATTTACCTTGGCTCCACACACGTCACCATGGCAACGCGGCGAGGTCATGTGACGTCACGTTACTATGGCAATGTGACGTCATGACGCCGGAGCCGAGGTAAGTGGGGGTGAGGGGGGACGCGGGGGTGAGGTGACCAACGGCAGGGGGCGCAGGGAAAAAAGTTTGCGCCCCCCTGATCTACTATGTAATCTTCAATTAATTATAGTCTATTTGTATGTTTAAAAACAATGCTACACTGAATGCTCACACGGTCTAATAGGCTACAAATAAACATGTATTTCAAACTGAGCATACATCACTGATCAGCTCTAAAACCATCAATAGAAATATCAGCTATTCTTTTTACACCATTTGATACTAGAGGCACTGAGACTATTATTTTAAAATGCATTGTATAAATGTAGGAGTAAGTTGTAAATAGTATGCAATGTGTTATTTGTGCTCTAGCATAATTCGATTGTCTCATGTTTCAGAAATAAACTACAGGGAGTTTGTTCTCATGGCAAGCAGGGGTTCACCAAGGTTCACTGTGGGTTTCTTGCAGCACTAATGAGCCTTTAGTGACTAATAAAAGGCTGTCTTTTGCATTCTCGTTTAGAAAAGGTGGTAGGGAGCTTTTTGTTGTCCTGGCTACAGAACAGTGTACAAGCATGAGAGGAATAAAATCACAATATACAGTACATCAGGGGCGCTCAAGTCTAGTCCTCAAGACCCCCCAACAGGTCAGGTTTTCAGGATATCCCAGCTTCAGCACATGTAGCTCAGTCTGATTGAGCCACATTTGCTGAAGCAGGGATATCCTGAAAACCTAACCTGTTGGGGGGTGGGGTCTTGGGGGCTGGAGTTGAGCCCCCCTGATATACATCATGCTACAGCTCTGTCTCAACTCAACCCCAGTAAGAAGATATAAAAGCCTAACGGCTAATTAGTACGGAGTTGTGATGTTCACCAAGAACCTTGCATGCAATTAGATACATTATAATAATTAAGACATGCAAAAAAATATTTCTGGAAAATAAGTTGTCACACTCCTTCTGTTGAAAAAACACTTCAATTAACTGTTACGTGTTGAAGTATCGGATGTTCAATTAAAACCAAAGTATCTCCACAAATCCTATGCATGTGCTAATGGTAAATCACCAGTGCAGAGCAAAGTAAAGATGTCATTGTAGTTATTTATTTTAGGTGCACCAGTGTGCATGTTTATCATCATACATGTACAGAGAAAGATTTCCCGGGGGCCCAGGACAAGAGTTCGTCCGCCCCCCCCCCCCCCCCACCACGTGTCAGCGGTATTGTGAGCCCTCTCTCATTTCAGACCTTACGTGCCCCCTCTTCCCATTTATTTCTCTGCCCTCCATCTCACTCCCTCCCCGTTACTCTCCCACACTCATCTCCCCCCTCCCGCATTGCGTTCATTTCTCTCCCCTGCGTCTCACTCTTACTCCCTCTTTTCCTCACTCGCTCCCTCCCCCCTCTCTCCTCTCAATCGCCCCCACCTTCTGTCAATTACCCCACTCTCACTCAATCCCCCCTACCCTCACACAATCTTTGCCCACAAAATACATACCAAAAAAAACATCCCCCTAAATACATACAACCCCCACACTCTAAATACATAACAAAAAACCCCAAATACATATAACCCTCCAATCCATGTAAAAATACACTCCTGAATACATACAGTATTAACAATACACCCATCCCTCCAATACATATTAAATACACCTACCACCCAATACATGTAAAAAGGCCCATCGCGTGCCAGTAGCTCGGCGTGGGACAGAATGAGGGAGTCCTGCAGCTGTGGGAGTGCCGGGGCCCGGCAGCAAGAGGACCGGATTCCGGGCCCAGCCAGAGGTTGGGCCCAAATTGCAGCACCAGCCGGCCGGGCCCCGGACACCTGTCTCGACTCTCCCCCTTGGTCGACGGCCCTGTACATGCCTGTTGTTAATAGTAGCACTGAACCTTTTGATAATTGTAGCAGCTGTGGTATTGATATAATTATTAAATGCACACACTATGATGTCATTTACTGCAGGTATAACATGAATTACATACTGTACGTATATCAGGCAAGAAGATGTATTTAAGCAGAAGAAATGTAAGATCAACTCTGTCTTGTGATATCAGTCTCTGATCCATAATTGTGCCCCCTTTGAGTTACTAATTAAATTACCCCACATATCACGGTTAGGGAATATTTTGATGGATATTTCATTACTTTAAGCTTATAAAAACATGCACGGTGTCAAATGCAACAAATGTGGAGATCTGAAGATTACATTTTGGAAACGGCTTACATTTATGTACAGTATACACAATTAGACTGCAAGCTTTTAGGGATAAGGGCTCCTTTTTCCTAATGTTACTTTTATGTCTCAAGCGCTTATTACCATTATATCTTATATTATTATGTCACGTGTATACTGCTGTGAAGCTCTATTTACATAGATGGCGCTATATAAAGATATACATATGTAACAGTGTTTCCCCCATCCGGTGGGAGATGTGGCCATTACGAATCGTGTGGTGCATGATACCTGCTGGTAACAGGAGGGCTGAGTCGTCCGCCGGTGGTAGTGGGGACACAGGACTAGGCTTCTGGGGTTCATACCCTACATAACTCTTTAGCAGTGCAGCGCCTCCATCTGCCGTAGGCTCCAGGAAACTGAAGGTGATCTCCCACGGTAGAACTATTACCTCTCCCCCCCAGTAAGGTCACACACCAGGCAGGAGGTATATGCAAACAGGAACGGTTTATTGTCTTCTGTACAACATAGTCAACGGGTTCTGCCCAAATGCAGTAGCACAGCTAACACTGAAGGATGGTCCCTGGGCCATCACTACAGGCCAAGGGCACCCACAGCCGTCCTAGCTCTTCCCTGCCTCCCTAGCAGAGGCATGGTCCACACTCACTCTCCCCCCGGAGTGAAGAGGACTAGAGAAGGTTCAATAATCAGCCTCTCTAATGTATGACCTGCCTTCCTCAAGTGGGGAAAGGCACTCTAAATTTGGGCGGTGCCTGCCCTGAAGTACAGCCAGGAGGAGGGCAACAGGTTCGGCTCATGATTGGTCCTGACGAAGCGGATGACGCAAAACGCGTAGAGTCGTTACCTGAAGCCTACAGCCACACTCCTTACCTGCTCAGATGTCCAGGAAATTCTCCCACATCCATTTGTGAGATACAACGTGAAGCGGAAGTGATGCGACGGACGAGGGTCCCGGGCAGAGGAGGGGGTGAGAGCCTAGCAAGCTTCACACATTTTAAATGCTGAAATTTTATTGTTATATTGGATATATATTGGATATCCCTATCTGAAGGAAGATCTCCTATCTGAAGGAAGATCTCCTGAGAGGCCACATCTGTACCACAGAGTCTGAAAGGCTTATGTTTATTGGGAAGAATGTGAGTTCAATACCCAAAGACCCCTCCAATTCACTTATATTGAATTGGTTTAAACGTTATTACACTATATTTCCATTTTGTTAATTTTCACATATTATCCACGTGATTTTGCGCTCCCCACTGTTCATCCACATGGTCATGCACAGGCCTGATGTAAACGCCACCCGCAGTCACTCAAGTGCAGCTCCTCATTGGGGGAAAACCCCATATCAACGACTGGCAACCTGATTGTACCAGGGATTACTGCCAGCCCAAAGGGGAAAGTTTAGTAGCCATCAGGTAACCTGGCTATACATACACTTACATGGGGTTTCATGTGAAACCATATAACTAAACAGTTATTACTAAAGCTCAATTAATCCAGTCAGTTACTACCGAATAGGAACTGACCACAAACAAATGCTCAAAAAACTGTGTTTTATTTTGTAATGAGTATGATCATTTTACATGAAAAAGGTTACATTTTAAGAAATCAATTTTACAAAATAGAATAGTATAAAGAATACCTTGCAGGGGTGCGCAAACTTTCCCCCCTGCATGCTGCCCCCCCCCTGCTCGCGCCACCCCACCCCCCCTTGCTTTGGCTCCAGCATCCAGTGACACAGCGGGTCATGTGATGTCACGTTGCCATGGACACGTGACCCCCCCCTGTTGCTATGATAATGTATCGCTGGAAGCCAAGGTAAGGCTGAGGCTCCAGTACCTCCGCTGCACGCGCGTCCGCGAGACTGGCGGCGCGTGCAGCCGATTCCCCGGTCTGCAGTGAGCTGCAGGAAGAGACCGGGGGGGGGGGGGGGGGCGTGGCGGGGGAGTGACGGGGGCACGGCCATGACGTCACCCGGCAGGTTCGCCCTCATTGGCTGTACTGCTGGGGAGCGTGGCTTAGCGCTCCGTTGCGAGTCCTGCTCTCAATTCTATTGAGAGCAGGAGCAACTCTCGCCACAGCGCTGCGGCCCCTCCTCGCAGCGGGCCCGGCACAATTGAGGGGAGGGCTCTCGTCCCTGCAGCATCCGCCACAGCGGGGTTAGATTTCAAATGAAAATGGAAGACGAAAGTAAATGGACATGTTGAGGAAGGATTGGTTTTGATCAATTCTTTGGTCCAAATAAGTGAGTTTTGTTGAATTCATAATGAAAAACTGATTAAAGGATTTGATAAAAGTGTAAGTGTTAGCGTGTAAAGGAGACTTTAACATCACAGCAGAACAATTGTACCAATTGTAGATTCTATGATATCTAGTTGAACGCTTTATTTGATGTACCCTTTGTGCTTCAAGTGCATAAGTCTGAAACTAAAATAATTACACATTTCAGCTTGCTGACAGATGAAGCCAATCCATGCATTCATATTGAGATCTGATGAATGAAAGTGAAAGACAGATTCACAACTTGACTTATATAATCAGTTTGGTATAATACACAAGGTACAATAAGTCAATGTGAATGGCATAGAAAAACGTATCCAGCATTCCAAGTTATCATCTCCACTAAAAAAAATAAGTCCAGGTGTGTGGATATTGTAGCCTTTTTCGTTGTCCATACTATTGTTCTCCAAAAGTTACTGATTGTCCACAAGTTCAAATTTAGCACAATCATCTTTCTCCCCATCCATAATGCCAAAGCTCACAAAACCGGCCTCCCTGGACAATGCTGTTACTCTGGCAGCAAAGCTCCTTATCTGTTCCTTTTGGAGATCCACCATGAACCTAGAGGGATTAGCAACAAAATCCTGTATTATTTGCAATTGTAAAAAAATAAATAAATGAAATACTGTAGGAACCTCTACGAGAACACACCATCATTAACCGTTTAAGCGCCGACTGTGTTTGTACCCCTGAGTGTGCTGAAGACATTTCAACATTTTTGGTGCTAGCAATGTTAAAACCACAATATCAATAACATCCGTAATACAAACCTACCCAAATCATGTATGCTTTTATTTCTTTCCCAGTAGAACCTGTAGAATATAAACTTGCTTATCGTTTAATGGGGAGCTTTCTCACATACTAAGGAAATTGCAGTTCAACAGCTAAAACCATGCATTTAAAAAATAAATAAATAAAATTGTCGGGAATGGCAACTTGCATGAATAACCCATTCAATGTCATAATTACACATTCGATATATTATTATGCTCCCCACCTACATGAACACACGATCTTTATATAGGGTGGGGCTTCGCAAACTCTCACCTGAAGATCTACCTATTTATTTAAACACCCGATTCTAAAATATCCCCTTTAATTTAGCTGATAAAACCAGGGTTTCACTTACTTTTGCACAGACTCTTAATTACTCATTATTTGTTTAATTCATACATCATTTTGTTTAAAAAAAAAAAAAAAAAAAAAAAATACATGGAATTTGTTAATCTTAATATATAAAATTGAAATTTGTGAGGTTGGTGCTTGATGTGGTGAATCTGATTGGTCCTAAGCCTCTGGCCAATCAGATTGGTGGCTCTATGACATCACCCAACTGCCACTCTCTTATTCTCCTCACCCGCATATCACCTTCCCCCTCGGCCTCACCCAACGGACGCCGGACTGACTCTCTGACTCTCTGACTCTCTGACTCTCTGACTCTCTGACTCTCTGACTCTCTGACTCTCTGACTCTCTGACTCTCTCCTCTTCACCCAGCTCACCTCCCCCCAGGGAATCCACCAGGCTCACCCGAGCCCCGGCCAGCAGCAGCATGCGGGTAGTGTCGCCGCCGACACAGCTCCGCGCGGGGTGTGGGGGAACCGCCGCCGCCTCTCCCCCACCACACCGTTTCTCAGCAGCGCCTCACCTCCCCACCCACAGCCGACACAGCTCCGCGCGTGGGAGGGGGAACCACCGCCGACGACGACACCCGCCTCTCCCCCACCACCCCCCACCCTCTCTCAGCAGCGCCTCACCTCCTCCCCATTCGCTGCCGACACAGATGCGCGCGGGGGGGAGGGGGAAGGACAACACCACTGCAGCCACCTCTGAGCCCACCACCACCACCCCCCCACCCTCCCTCTCAGCAGCGCCTCACCTGTCCACTCGCCGCTGACACTAGCGCGCCACCGCCAGTCAGCAGGGGGGGGGGGAGTCAGGAGGGGAGAGAGGGAGTCAGGAGAGAGGGGGGGGAGAGGGAGTCCAGAAAAGGGGGTTGGGGAGGGAGTCAGGAGAGAAGGGGGGGGAAGCCCACACATAAATACATACTGACTGACACACACTGACTGACTGACACACACTAACTGACTGACACACACTGACTGACTGACACACACACACACACACACTGACTGACACACACAATGACTGAGACACACACACTCACTGACTGACACACACACTCACTGACTGACTGACACACACACTCACTGACTGACTGACACACACACTCACTGACTGACTGACACACACACTCACTGACTGACACACACACTCACTGACTGACACACACACTCACTGACTGACACACACACTCACTGACTGACACACACACTCACTGACTGACACACACACTGACTGACACACACACTGACTGACACACACACTGACTGACACACACACTGACTGACACACACACTGACTGACACACACACTGACTGACACACACACTGACTGACACACACACACACTGACTGACACACACACTGACTGACTGACACACACACTGACTGACTGACACACACACTGACTGACTGACACACACACTGACTGACTGACACACACACTGACTGACTGACACACACACTGACTGACTGACACACACACTGACTGACTGACACACACACTGACTGACTGACACACACACTGACTGACTGACACACACTTCCCCCCCTCAGTCAGCTCAGCTGCCAAACACACGGGGGGCACGGAGCTGTGAACAGGGGGGGGGGGGGAATGGAGCTGTGAACATGGGGGGAGGGGGGCGCAGCTCTGAACAGCTGTGAAGAGGAGGGGGGAGGGAGTTGAGAGGGAGGATGGGGGAGCCAGAACATTACATCACGGGCAACGCCGGGTATATCAGCTAGTACTATATAAACCCTATTGGATATTTAAGAAAAGGTTGGTTTTGATTCAAGAAGGTTATCATGGAAAAACGATGGTATTTCCGTAATAATCATTGGTGTCACAAACCTTTTCTCATCACTGTAGATCGCTTTCTGTGTTCCACAGGAGAGAAGAATACAATCTCCAATAAAAAATGAGCAGGAAGTTAATGACGTAGCTACAACATCATTGGGCCCCTCGAGTGCCAGACCCCATGATTTAGTAGCTTTGTCTAAAGGGCACCCAGAAGGTTTTAAAAGGGGACCATCCTCATTGCAAGTCCATGTGAAGATAACTACAGAACATCGCAGGACCTGGAGAACCACCCCAATGTCAGTGGCACTTCCCACAGTTGCTGCCATAAATAGAGATTTGTAACCCACAGGAAAAACAAACAGACACCAGGGAATTCCCTGACTCAATAGGTAAATGCTGTTGTACCCCCTTTAAGTTTCAAAAGGAGGCACTCCTCTGTAACCTTTCAATATTTTGTGAGTCTCTGCTAAAGAGCTGGACTTCCGATAACATAACTGTTGTGTTATGCAGCACCACAGCATGACTTTTAGGTCAGTAACTGCACAAAGCATTCCAAATGTGTGCAACATTTAGGGATGGAAAAGGTCAAATAGAAGATTGATTTGTAAGGTACTTACTTTGCGAGTTCCACAACTAGGGTCGCTTTTCTGGCCGAGACCAGCGTCAAATCTGGCTTCAGATAATGTACCATACTGGAAGAAAAAGCAAACATCAATCTGCAATCTGAGTAACATTGCATATTATGCCAGTCTGACAGTCACAAAAAAGTTCCCTGCACTTAAACGATGAGAAACAATGGTTCCATTTTACTGGTAATTCTGAAATGTGATTTTTTTCCTAGCGCCATGTTACCCTGACAAAGCATCTACCCCAACCTTCAGCAACGGAGCTATGTAACACTAAACCGAATAAGGAAACACACTCATTAAAACAGATTTTAAGACAGCAAGTCAGTTTCACTTGTATGATGTACAGCAGCGTTTCCCAAATGGTGGGTCGCGACCCGGCACCGGGCCACGTCACCAAAATTGCCGGGTCGCAGCGAGGCTGGCCGCGCGGTGTCTCCCGCCCCCCCTGCTCAATTTTTAAAAAATGGCGGTGATTCCCCCCGCGGTCCCGCGCGCTTGCGCAGGGCCCGCTCCCTTCCTCCCCCCCCCGCTCCCAACGTGGGACGTAGGAGGAAGTACCAGCTCCTCTGCGGGCCGCACGTTACGTGGGACGGAGGGGGAAGTACAAGCTCCTTATGCAGCCCGCTCCCCCCCGCGGCCTGCTTCCCGAGCTCACCTCCCGTGGCACCCCCTCCCGAGCCCACCTCCCGTGCCCCCAAGCCCACCTCCCGTCCCGGGCAGCAGGGGATATCGGGGGCAGCAGGGGAAAGCGTCCGGCGGCAAGGTAAGTCACCCCACCCAGTCACTGCCTCCCACCCAAGTGCCCCTGGCCCCTACCAACCACCCACCCAAGTGCCCCTGGCTCCCAAATGTGCCCCTGGCTCCCTCCCACCCACCCACGTGCCCCTGGCTCCCTCCCACCCACCCACGTGCCCCTGGCTCCCTCCCTCCCACCCACCCACGTGCCCCTGGCTCCCTCCCTCCCACCCACCCACGTGCCCCTGGCTCCCTAACCCTCCATCCCACCCACGTGCCCCTGGCTCCCTCCCTCCCTCCCACCCACCCACGTGCCCCTGGCTCCCTCCCTCCCACCCACCCACGTGCCCCTGGCTCCCTCCTTCCCACCCACCCACGTGCCCCTGGCTCCCTCCCTCCCACGTGCCCCTGGCTCCCTCCCTCCCACCCACCCACGTGCCCCTGGCTCCCTCCCTCCCTCCCACCCACGTGCCCCATGCTCCCTCCCTCCCACCCACCCACGTGCCCCTGGCTCCCTCCCACCCACCCACGTGCCCCTGGCTCCCTCCCTCCCACGTGCCCCTGGCTCCCTCCCACCCACCCACGTGCCCCTGGCTCCCAACGTGCCCCTGGCTCCCTCCCTCCCACCCACCCACGTGCCCCTGGCTCCCTCCCTCCCACCCACCCACGTGCCCCTGGCTCCCTCCCACCCACCCACGTGCCCCTGGCTCCCTCCCACCCACCCACCCACGTGCCCCTGGCTCCCTCCCTCCCTCCCACCCACGTGCCCCTGGCTCCCTCCCTCCCACCCACGTGCCCCTGGCTCCCTCCCTCCCTCCCACCCACCCACGTGCCCCTGGCTCCCTCCCTCCCACCCACCCACGTGCCCCTGGCTCCCTCCCTCCCACCCACGTGCCCCTGGCTCCCTCCCACCCACCCACGTGCCCCTGGCAAAACCCACGTGCCCCTGGCTCCCTAACTCCCACCCACCCAAGTGCCCCTGGCCCCCTCCCTCCCTCCCTCCCACCCACCCAAGTGCCCCTGGCCCCCTCCCTCCCTCCCACCCACCCAAGTGCCCCTGGCCCCCTCCCTAAAAATGCCCCAGGCCCCCTCCCACCCAACCCACTCACCCAAGTGCCCCTGGCCCCCTCCCACCCACTCACACAAGTGCCCCATGCCCCCTCCCTCCCACCCACCCAACCACCCAAGTGCCCCTGTCCCCCACGCACCCAAAGTGCCCCTGGCCCCCTCCCTCCCAGTGCCCCAGGCCCCCTCCCACCCACTCACCCAAGTGCCCCTGGCCCCCTCCCTCCCACCCACCTAAATGCCCGTGGCCCCCTCCCACCCACGTGCCCCTGACCCCCTCCCACCCACCCAAATGCCCCTGACCCCTCCCTCCCAGAGCCCCTGGCCCCCTCCGTCCCACGCACCCACCCACCCAAGTGCCCCTGGGCCCCTCCCTCCCTCCCACCCAAGTGCCCCTGGCCCCCTCCCTCCCACCCAAGTGCCCCTGGCCCCCTCCCTCCCACCCAAGTGCCCCTGGCCCCCTCCCACCCAAGTGCCCCTGGCCCCCTCCCTCCCTCCCAAACCCAAGTGCCCCTGGCCCCCTCCCTCCCAAACCCAAGTGCCCCTGGCCCCCTCCCACCCACCCAAACCCAAGTGCCCCTGGCCCCCTCCCACCCACCCAAACCCAAGTGCCCCTGGCCCCCTCCCTCCCACCCAAGTGCCCCTGGCCCCCTCCCTCCCACCCAAGTGCCCCTGGCCCCCTCCCACCCAAGTGCCCCTGGCCCCCTCCCTCCCACCCAAGTGCCCCTGGCCCCCTCCCTCCCACCCAAGTGCCCCTGGCCCCCTCTCCAGTCACTCACATCCGTCATTGCCTGTAATTCACTGTTTGTGTCTGTGTGCGTATAGGGGAGAGCGAGTGTGTGTGTGTGTATCAGAGGCTGTGTGTATGTATCAGTGTGTGTGTCAGTGGCTGCGTGTGTCAGTGGCTGCGTGTCTGTCAGTGGCTGCGTGTCTGTCAGTGGCTGCGTGTGTGTGTGTGTATCAGTGGCTGTGTGTGTGTGTATCAGTGGCTGTGTGTGTGTGTGTGTGTATCAGTGGCTGTGTGTGTGTCTGTGCAGGCCCTATAGGCGATAAAAATTTTAGTGGGTCACGAAGGAGAAGTTCAAAAATAACCGGGTCACGGAAAAAAAAGTTTGGGAAACCCTGATGTACAGTATTGAAAACTGGCATACAATGCAGCAGACAGTGAATATTTGGTGTTATTTGTTACCTGCAGGAGAAATAGATAAGATTGAAGAGATTGAGGTATTTGTTCTTATGATGCAGCTCAGATATGCAGTTGAGTGGCAAGAAATGCACCTTCACATCATTCAGGGGAATGAAATCTGAAAAACAAAAACAAATTGTGAACAATGAACAAACTAATCTACGTTAGGACATCAAGTTGCTTCGCACATCGCAATATGTCCAAAATTTTTCTCTCGGAACACGCACAAAAAAAAAATCGACAAAAAAAAACCTCACCATCTTCCTCCACTTGGCTCTGACTTTCCTTCTTGGTACTTTCAGCCTCTTCATCTTCTTTGTCCTTTTCTTCCTCCTCGTCTCCTTCTACCTCCAATATCTCACAAAGCCTCACTGCTTCTGACTCGGTCTTGGATATTGTGGGAGGAGAGTAGCTCTTCCCAGTGACCAACTCATGGAACAAGGCTGTGATGTTGTATTCAGAGACATCTTGAGCGGTCTGAGAGCAGAAAGGAAAATGTGATTTATTATCCAAGTTTATAGTAGTTGGCTTGTCTTTTCAACCGATGAGCACGTAAACAAAGACTTAAACAAAGATGCCAAAACAATTATAATTACACAATACATTCCTGCCATTTTTTTTATTTTACTTAATATTCCATTCTCAGTTTAACATTTTTCAAACTTAGCGTATCTATTCTACATTTTTTAAATCTTTAAGAAAAAATATTAATCTTATCTTGTAGATTTGGTTATCTATGCATTTAATAATGAATAAGTAAACCCATCATAGCGAAAGTGCAGTAGAATGAAAAATATCGGTCAGAAAAATACTGTGCTAGGTCAAGGGTGGCCAACTTTATCTTGAAAACCTGGCCAGTTGGTGGCCCTTGAGGACTGGAGTTGACCACCCCTGGTCTACTGTAGGTGGAGCAACTTCAAAATGTATCATATCAGAAGCTCCCAAATGTTACAGATCTTGTAGCATGGTAATCATGTGATCGGTAGTTTAGTGATCACCAATTTGTGACCTGCCTTATGAATGGAAGAGGAAGACTTTACAGCTCCCTAGAAACAAGCAAACAAGTAATGATATAGTCTGCCGGCCCTTGTGAGCTCCAGTAGAGGTCATAAGGGCATTCTAAGGCTGCATCCATAGTGCATGAGACGGCGCGAGCGACGAAAAAAAACACTAGGAAGCCAATGTTCTTGTGTATAGTGCGCACTCGCGAGCGTGTGCACAAGCGCGACGGGGTGACCGGTTCTTCGCGCGACAACCTTGATTGAATTTGCTGTGCGACCCGATACGCCTCACTGTTGCCTCTGCCTGCCGGACAGAAATTTCTCCTGCTTGAGGTAAGCGTGGCGCCGCGCCAATGCGCACGCTTCCTCTATGGCCGAGGCCTAAGGGAGAGTTTTGCAGTTAACATCCATTCAGTCAGTTTTAAGAGTTGTCACAGCTTTGGAGGTTTGGGGTCATGTTCTTTTTTCCCCAGAAACACAGATGACAATACTGTACCTTCACATGAATACCGTTTGCTGTTTTTAGCAAGCTCTCCTCTTCACTTTCAATTCCAAAGGCCATGAAAGGGCCAGTAGCGATGTCTCCCCAGTAACCTCTGGCAGGCACCTTCTCACCTTTCTAGGACCAACAAGCATTACAAAAACATTTAAAGCAGCAAGTAGTAATTAGACACTTTAACTAGTTAAAAATAATTAATTACAGAATTAATATTTACAGAAAAGTAATTATTTAATATTTGCACTAACAACAACAAAATGTCTACAACAAAAGACTGGGGTGCCCAATGCTACATCCAATTGACAAAACATATAAAGTAATAAGTATAAAGTTTAAATAATTCAATAATAATAATAATATTTACAGTGGTTATTTAGTTAAACCCTTTGGCCAAAGCGTCATAAGCCTGCATACCACGTCAAGGTATAACCAAAATTAATGCAGGTCCTGCCCTACACTGTGAACCCGTCCCTTTACCTCTGTATAATGGGAAAGAGCCATAGTAGATTCTGTTCTTTGCAGCAAAGTGAAAAGACCTGCATTAATTTTGGTTATACCTTGACGTGGTATGCAGGCTTATGACGCTTTGGCCAAAGTGTTTAACTAAATAACGAAGTAAATATTATTATTACAGTATTGAAGTATTTAAACTTTATACGTTTTGTCAATTGGATGTAGCATTGGGCACCCCTGTCTTTTGTTGTATACATTTGCCACGCCCAGTAGCACTCTTTTTGACATAAATATATATTCGTGATGTGGTGGGTGTAGGAGTTTGAGCTAGCTGGGAATGTGTGTTAAACAACCAAATGTCCCCTCAAAAAGTATTCCATGACAGTCTGTTTATTTTGTTCATTACATATGTACAGATGTAGCCAACGTTATTGTATCTGTTTACGCAGGGGTGCTCAACTCCAGTCCTCAAGCCTCCCCGACAGGTCAGGTTTTCAGGATATCCCTGCTTCAGCACAGGTGGCTCAATGAGTCTCTGATTGAACCACGTGTGCTGAAGCTGGGGGAGGGGGGTTCAGTTTGAGAACTAGAGTTGACCACCCCTGCGTTAACTCATGCATTACAGATGGCATGAGCTTTAATGTGTTATCATGCAATTTTATTCGATGGGGCTGCGAGTTGCAAAATAGAGCAATTTAGTGCATTACCATACAATAAGGAGTAGCAATAAAATAATAATAATAATAATAGTTATTACTGGTATGTCTTAGAAATTGTGCTTAAGTATGCCCTTGTAAATTCATTGAAGAGCCCTGCTAATCAAGGATATGTTTCAAATGACTGGAAGGTAATTCAGTCTCTGAAAAGATCGAGAGATTCTACCAAATGGTATTTGATAAGAAAGTAGATTAGACATTTATGAATACAAGAGGTACCTTGAGTAAATATGTGCTATATTAAAATTAACAGATTGCTCTTTAAATAGCAACACACTATCAATAGCTTCATGCCACTTTATGGAGCAGTAATTTTCAACTTAGGTTCCTCTTCCCCTTGCACTCTTCCTCCTTCTCTCTTCCCCATTTGCACGCTTCCCCCTTCTCTCTTCTTCCCTTGCGCGCACACACACACCTTTGTGGTCCGTAGCTCCCTCCTCCTGTCAGCCGGAAGTTGAACACAACTTCTAGCTCTGACAGGAGCAGAGAGAGAAAGGGTCGCAGTGACCGGGCGGCTGCTGAGCTAGGAAGCCGCCGGCAGGGCAGCAGACAGATTTCCCGGGCCCAGGACTAGAGTTACGTCCGCCCCCCCCCCCCCACCCCGGCGGTATTGCGCCCCCCCCCCCATTTCACACCTTATGAGTCGCCTCTATTTCCCACCCTCTTCCTATCTATTTCTCCCCCTCCGGCTCACTCCGTCTTACTCAATCACCTCCCCTCCCGCCTTGCATGTACCTCTCCCCTGCATCTCATTCTTACTCATTTTTACTCCCTCTTTTCCTCACACTCCCTCACCCCCTCTCTCCCCATCCCGCCACTAAATACATATAAACCCACTCCCCCTCAATATATTTAGAAAAAAAACCCACTTGCCCAATACAATTTAAAAAGCCCCAGACTCAAATACATTTTAAAAAGCCCCCCACTCCCCCAATATATTTTAAAAAGCCCACCTTTTAAAAAGCCTCCCACTAGCCTAATACATTTTAAAAAGCCCCCCACTCCCAATACACCTTAAAAAGACCCCCCCAATACTTTTTAAAGACCCCCCACACCCCCAATACATAAAAACAAAACTCCCATCCCCCAAATACATATTAAAAAGACTCCCCCACTCTCCAATACATATAAACAAGACCCCCCACCCTATAATACATATATATTTTAAAACACTTACCTTGTGGATGGTCTGCGGGGGGCCCGTTCGTCCGGCACTGCAAGTTGGGCCCGACCTCTGGCCAGGCCTGGCTGCCGATCCTCTCGCGGCTGGGCCCAGGCTCTCACTCACTGTAGGTCTCTATCACTGTCCCACGCCGAGCTAGCGTGCGTCGGGTCTCCCTGCATGTCATTGCGCGCTAAGCCTACATCCGGCGCGCTGACGTCACAAAGGCCCATCGCCGTGGGACAGTGATAGAGGCCAGCGTCTGAGAGAGAGCCGGGGCCCGACCGGGAGAGGACTGGCAGCTGGGCCTGGCCAGAGGTCGGTCCCAAGTTGCAGTGCCAGATGAACGGGCTCCCCGCAGACCATCCACAAGGTAAGTCTGTTTAAAAAAATATATGTATTGGGGGAGTGGGGGTGTTCTTTATATGGCCGGGCCCCCACCGCCACCAGGCCCGGGACACCTCTACCTTCTGTCAGAGGCCCTAGGTTACTGCTGCGTGGGTTGTCGCCGTGCCTCCAGGCCAGGAACAGCTGGGAAAGTTGTCCCAGCTATCTCCCTTGAATGGTTCTCATGGAACCCCTGGGGGATATCTGGGGGGGATAGCTTGGACAACTCTCCCAGCTCTCCCGGGCCTGGCAGCGCGGCGACACCTCATGCAGCAGTGGCCCTGCGGTACCCTAGCTCAGTAGCAACCACCCGGTCCCTGCGATTCTTCTTCTTCCTGCTCCTATCGGCGCCGGAAGTCGCGTTCAACTTCCAGCTAACAGGAGAGAACTGTGGGCCGTAAAGGTGTGTGTGTGTGTGTGTGTGTGTGTGTGTGTGTGTGTGTGTGTGTGTGTGTGTGAGTGTCTGCACGCGCTTGTGCAGAGTGCAAGGGGAAAAGAGAGAAGGGGGAAAAATGCAAGGGGGGAAGAGCGGGATGGGCTGGGGGAGGGGTAAGTGTTGGAGTTCCCCAGAATTTCACAATCTAATTATAGGGTTCCTTAAAGCTGCAGTTCAAGCTGCTGTTTAACAAAATATATATATTTTTTCCCCCATTCAATATGTGCATCAATACAATCTGCACACTGACAAGTGATTAGCTAAGCTGCAGATCGATCCGTTCTCCTGTAATTGACTAATCAATCGCTTGCTCCGGATTATTTAATTCAGCATTTTGGGCAATGTAGTCCTGAAATATGATTGACTGGGCAGTTACTAGCTACAATTGGTGCACTGCTAGAGAGAGGGCGGAGCTCAAGAGCCAGAGCCTATCAGAAGGGGGAGGGGGCTGTCACTTTGAAAATGCTTCCTACATTAGAAACATTAAAAAATGTCTTTAAAACATTTTTTTTAAATGCTACAAGTATTTTCTCATAGTATAGAACTGATTTATTAAAAAAAAACAAAACAAAAAAAACAAAACAAAAAACAAACAAAAAACAAAAACAAACCACACGTAGGATATTGCCTGAACGGCTGCTTAAACCAAAAAATAGGTTGAAAATGTGCGCAAACTGGGGGGTGCGCGTTTACAAAGGCCCCGCACTGAGAATGCGAGGCCTCTGTAAAATTACTTACCAGGCTCTGGTAACGCGTCTCTATCACAACGCGGCATCAAATGACGCCCTTTGTCATGGAGACGTGACGCCAAATTACGCAGCGGGTCACATGACCCAGCAGCATCATTTGACGCATCAATAGACGCGAGGGCGGTCGCGACTGAGGGAGCTGGTTGGGGGGCGCAGGCGCGGGGAGTTTGCGCACCGCTGCTAGAGTTTCAGCAGATTGGTAGCTGAGAACAATAGTTGCAACATAAACATGTACCACTACAACTGGTATTTCTGGCATGTGGTTTATCCGCACGGTGATAGCTTTTAGATATTACTTTTCTAATTAAGGGGAGGAATAGAAGAGGCTGGTGATTGGTTTGTCAGTGCTCTGGAAGCAACAAGCTTTATTTTATTTAAAAAAAAAAAAAAACCCATTAAGAGCACAGGTGGTTGGTTTAAGGGATCCCTTCTGTGTATTCCCTTACCATCTGCTTAAGAGATTTAGACATTTATATGAAGTCCTTCTGCCCAATTAGTAGGCATACATTTGCATAAAGAACATCTTGTTACTGAAGCTCTGGGAAAGTGCTTCTGGAATTGGAACATATACAGTATGTCCAAAGTGCTGGAACAAGCCACATTATTTTGCATCGAATTTTTATTATGCCTGGTACTTAAACTCAGTTTTGGGCAGCAGAGTCATTGATTCACTGATTGTGTCATTCACCTACAGTAGCCTGAATATGAAGCACATATTTTTAGGTGGAGAAAGAGAGCCAATTTTTTTTTTTTTTGCTTTCAAATTTGTATTTTTAGATGAATAACATTAGTTGCTTTGAATCAAAACGTGACAGACAGATAGATACACTCTAATTACTTGCTTCCCTATGCCTCAGGTACTTTCAAAGTTCTAACAGCCATACCCATCCTGTAGAAGTATAGATTTGTTGTAGGTTAGGATACCTCTTAAATAGTCAATACAATAGTTCTTTATCAATGAAATAGTAATATACAGATCTTCCAAAACCTCAAAGATCACTTAAGCGAATGTTTAAAGTAGTGTATCCGACATCAAACTTGCTGGGCCTGAAATAATAACATCTCCTTTTTTAATATCATCTGCATTACGTGTGGAGTTGTTTAATTTAGGGGAAATGTTATCTGATGTTCTGTCTTGTCTTAACCATGGTCCATTTGGGTGGGGGATAAAGCAGGAAATAGCCATATTGGGAGAAGGAGTGGCTCAGTGAGTAAAGACACTGGCACCGAGTTTGAAGCAGGGGAACCTGATTCAATTCCAGGTGTCGGCTCCTTGTGACCTTGGGCAAGTCACTTTATCTCCCTGTGCCTCAGACACCAAACACATAGATTGTAAGATCCACAGTGCAGGGACCTGTGCCTGCAAAATGTCTCTGAAAAGCGCTACGTAAAACTAGTAGCGCTATACAAGAACATGCTATTATTATTATATACTACAAATACTCACATGTCTCATAATCAGACCAGATGCAAGACATTTGTTGGGAACATCATAGATTCCTTCACGTATCTCAAATGCTACCCCTTTTTCTCTCCAGCGGGAATATTCTCGGTTGTTAATCACGCCAGCCTAAAAAAAGAAGGATAAAGAGAATGCAGTATGCCATGTCAGAAATAATTCAAAACGAAGAGCTCACAAATCACACAATCTGCTGTTAAGACTCGAGTTAATATCCCAGAACATGATAGGTATCACCTTTCCATCACACTACCTCCCGGGCTTCGTTAAAGATGTAGCCAACGTTGTTGCACTCACTGACTCCACACTCACATTTAACGTGGGACTTGACACAGCACTTTTGAAACAAATGTTGACGAGCTGTCGGGTGTCATTTAACATGTTGTTTTTTTACAACTGACGTGTTAATGGGTGTAATATCGTTGGCTACATATACTCAATTGGAGTGACACACACTCCTTAGTAAAATATTATACATTTTAGGAACCTCGAGTCCATTTTCCTCAGGTTCTTAAAAATATTTTGCAATGTTTTACTTGAGAAGTTTGCTGACAGAATAAATCAGTAAATGCTGACTGTTTATTAGAGTGACCGTCTCTCCAAATGAGAAATACAAATAATTTTTGTCATCAAAAACTATGCCTTGAAGCCATCTTTCCTAAGATAGAAAAATGTTAGCTCCATTTATTTGTTTATGGCTGAACCAATTCCCAGCAAGAGAAAGGCATCTTCATAGCATGTGACAAGGGCCCACATGTACATAACAGTAAACAAGGCCATTTATTGGTGTCACATGGAAGGATGAAGGAACATGAAACCATGCAACCCTGTAAAGAAAAAGCATGATTTGATTGTTGGAATCGATAACTTTAAATGTTGGCCTATGTAACTGCTTCCACCTGTGTAATGAATATGGCAGAAATGATTACGTTTTTTAATCAGTCTGGCCCACGAGAGGTTACTGTTGGTTACAAATCGTCTCAAAATTACAAGAATTGTTGTTATGGCCTGTCAAACTACATAAGGCCTGTGTTTTATAGGTTCTTTAGGACTGACGGCATCCAGAGATAAGGGCATCTGTTTAAACAGGACCCTTTTAAATATACCTTGAAATGCATTCTTAAGGGTATCTGCAAATACCAGAGTGCGTGGCTACGAAGGTATTCCAGAAAGAGTACATTTAATAAATATGAAGATATCCTGGGTCTGACAGCAATATACAAGAACAACGAATAGATATTTGTAACCATTACGATTGTAAGAATCAAATTATACATAAAAAAAACCCAGGAGTTTCGATGTATAATTTTTTACTTTCCTCCTGAAAAAAATAGAAGTCTTATGGTCATATTTGATATGCCGGCATGTATGCTAAGTACACAGATGCAACAGTGATGATGGCGTGTATCTAAGTATTCTAAAAACAAAGTTATGAAATATTTTATATATTGAGGCAAACTTTAAAGTGCAAAGACGTGTTTTGTCTTTGAAGTCGTAAAACTGTCATTAGCTGATTAATGAAAGGGGTGGGTTGAAAACACAGAAAGGTGGGCTTCTGTTTTCAATGGAAGGCTTTTGGTATAAAAACTTGCATGTGTCAATAGAAAAAGTAGATTTCAACTACGGAAGTATCCATGATGGAGCATGTGAAATTTCAATTTCCACTCAAGAACCTTTGGGAAAAGATCTGATCAATGTTAGATGATAATATAAGTTAGATTCTTTGTATGTCTTTTATTTTGATGCACCGATCTGCGTTTATTATAACAGTATGTTCTTGTAATAATCCTTTTCTGTAACTTAAGCACTGTATTTTTGTATATTAAAGCTGAACTTTAATAAGTAATACTTTGGGCTCTGATTGAACTGTTGCACGCTTTGTAGTGATTCAATTACATTTTTCAGACACATTTTGCTACAACAGATTGTGTTACGTACATAGTTTTTCTTAATAAACAAGGACCGGAAACGCTGCAAATAATTTATTTGATATTTCTTTGGTGGTGGCAGCAGCGGATAAATATATATTGTAACGGATTAAGGGTAAATATTAACTAATAAAACACAGAGAGAGAGAGGAGAGAGAAGAGATAGAAGAGAGAGAAGAGAGAGAGACACAACTCAACCCCGTTATAGCGCAATACGCGGATCCGCTTAAAACGCGGTGTGAGCGTGGCGCCCGTTTTTTTAAAAGCAAAATTTAAAAAAAAACTCCCCTGCACATCACATCCCATCCCCCCTGCCCATCACATCCCCCCCCCTCCCTGCACATCACCCCCCCTGCACATCCCCCCTTCCTGCACATCACATCCCATGTAGGTAAGTGCTGCGTGGGGGGGGGGAGGGGGTGCTGCTGCTGCGATGCCAGGTTCAGGGAGAGCTACCCCAGCTCTCCCCCTCCAGCAGACGTGGAACTCGTGATTGCGGCTGCCATTTTTTTTGCACAATCCCGGTTATAATGCGGTCGTATCGGGTGGACCCCAAGGCCGCGTTATAATGGGGTTCAGCTGTATCTATTGAAAAAGGGGTCATTTCGTTTAACCCTTTGGCCAAAGCATTATAAGCCTGCGAGCCACTTCAAGGCATGACCAGAAATCGCAAGCTTATAATGCTTTGGCCAAAGGGTTAAACTAAATTACCCTTTTTTCCAAGAGATATAGATATATATAGATATATATAGATAGAGAGATATGAACAAAAAACAATCAGAAGCGCAAGCTCCATAGCATGTAACTGTTTAAACAAAAGAGTACATGATGACCATCATTCCCTGACGAAGTTGCCTTTGTGTGACGTCATCGCGTAGGGTTGGTGACGTCATCGCGCTGTGGGTGTGTCTACACTGAGTCCTGGGCGTCCCTGCGATCTTACTAGCTGCATTTTCAAGTGCTGGCAACTATCTTATGCAGGAGCAGAGGACGTGGAGGCACTGATTGACTCAGTCTCCTGGCGCCGACTTGTGACAGGAGTTGGTGGTGGCTACAAGCTGTGCAGATATACCTTGCCTACCTAGTATCCTCTCACCCCTGCAGATGACTACACAGAGACTTCTCTCCCACATGGTTGCTTTTTTTTAATCCTGTAAGTGCATTTCCTTTGGGCTGCAGTTTTTTAATAAATGTATTCTTTTGTTTAAACAGTTACATGCTATGGAGATTGCGCTTCTGTTTGTTTTTTGTTCTTAGATTCATAGTGGTTGGCTATACCACTTTTATCTGAAGCTGCAAAGACGCTCCCTGGATCATCAATTGGGACCTTTATCTCTCTGGATTTTTCAAGTGGAACATTTATTTTGGACTTTGTTTTTTTCACTATCACTTTATGGTTTGAAGTTATATGTAGTTAATAGTGTGTTGATTTTTATTGATTCATATAATTTATTATCATTATTCTATATATATTCACTATTATCCACCTGAGCGCTACTTAATTTTGTGTTGGTCAGATATATATATATATATATATTTATTAATTGAAAGATTCAACAGCGCCTGGGTGTGTACTAGCCCCACAGTAGACTCCTGACAACAAACAAACCACAACAAATGTTAGAACAGATGACCCGTATAAAACAATTGTAAAAATGTATTATTATAAAATATATATAGGAACTCAGATGGTAGTCATAAGTATTGGTGAAATCCGTCAATCGGAAGAAACGCGTACACGTAGGGCACGTGGTTTCAAGGAGCTACGTTTGGTGGAATAGCTTGTGCGTCTGCTGCCAGGAGAGGGAGGACGTTCCCTGAGCCACACACAGCATCTAATGCTGGAACAACAGACTGTATACCTGAATTTCTGGAGGGACATCTGACTGTGATGCACCGGTAGCAGTGAGGTCTGATGTACTGAAGTAAACATTCGGCGAGCAGCTACTTGTTGGCGCATGGGTTTACCCATACAATACTTAATTTGCATTGACAAATTGTGAGTGTGCATTTGTCTTGTGATTTTTTATTAAAATTTTGTTAACAGATTTTACACATGGATCGGGCGCTTTTTCTCTTGTTTCTCCAAAATATATATATATATATATATATATATGCAAATATAACTGTATGCTCATCTGCATGTCTTAGGCAGGTCTGCAACCCCGCCTTTCCCCATTATCACCCAGCATACAGCACTTCCACTGCAGCAAGGGATTCTGGGAAATGACATGCAAATGAGCACACAGTGTCACTTTTTGCCTCAATAACCATTTTTAACATGGTTCCCTATAGGCTTAAGCTTGCTGCATGGTCACAGCTTTGAGCACAGCCAGGGTTAAGGTGCATACCCAGAAAACCACCCACAGACAGCTGTTTCGACCTTGATGGGTCTCATCAGTGTGGGGTTGATTTTACTGGGAATGCAAGAGATGCTATGGGATAGGCTAAACCATAATACTGAGTTAAGTTATGGTGAGTAAAAAAAGTGACAAAAACCCTCCACAGGAAAGCAAATATGCAAATATAACTGTATGCTCATCTGCATGTCTTAGGCAGGTCTGCAACCCCGCCTTTCCCCATTATCACCCAGCATACAGCACTTCCACTGCAGCAAGGGATTCTGGGAAATGACATGCAAATGAGCACACAGTGTCACTTTTTGCCTCAATAACCATTTTTAACATGGTTCCCTATAGGCTTAAGCTTGCTGCATGGTCACAGCTTTGAGCACAGCCAGGGTTAAGGTGCATACCCAGAAAACCACCCACAGACAGCTGTTTCGACCTTGATGGGTCTCATCAGTGTGGGGTTGATTTTACTGGGAATGCAAGAGAGGCTATGGGATAGGCTAAACCATAATACTGAGTTAAGTTATGGTGAGTAAAAAAAGTGACAAAAACCCTCCACAGGAAAGCAAATATGCAAATATAACTGTATGCTCATCTGCATGTCTTAGGCAGGTCTGCAACCCCGCCTTTCCCCATTATCACCCAGCATACAGCACTTCCACTGCAGCAAGGGATTCTGGGAAATGACATGCAAATATATATATATATATATACAGTGCTCGACAAACCCGGTCGCCAACTCGCCAGCTGCGATCGGATATTGGCTCGTGGCCAGTAGCTTTTCCCCTGCTCTGCAAAAACAAAATCCCCTGCTCGAAAAAAAAAAAAAACCCTCTGGCTGTGACGCGGCTTGGAGTTGCCAGGACTTCAAACCGCCCTTCCTTCTCTGCACGGGTAAGTAATGGGGGGGGGGGGGTTGGGGGTGCGCGCGCGCGTGCATCTGCTGCTCCTCCTCCTATATATCCTCCTGTATAATTGTGTCACCTCCTGCTTACAAGACCTGCACTGATCCGGTCATGGAGAGGATTGTGGACAGATGCTTGAGGTGGGGGGGAATTTAATGCACTGTAATAAATATTTATATATACTGTACTGTTCTGGTGTTTCTCCCCCCTTCCTCCGGTACTCCCGCTGCCCGCGCGGCTCGGGTGCTTCACCCCCCTCCCTCCGGTGCTGCCCGCGTGGGTCGGGTTTTTCACCCCCCTCCCTCCGTTGCTCCCGCTGCCCGCGAGGCTCGGGTTTCACTCCCCCCTCCCTCCGGTGCTCCCGCTGCCCACGCGGCTCGGGTGTCACTCCCCCCTCCCTCCGGTGCTCCCGCTGCCCGTGCGTCTCGGGTGTCACTCCCCCCTCCCTCCGGTGCTCCCTCTGCCCACGCGGCTCGGGTGTCACTCCCCCCTCCCTCCGGTGCTCCCGCTGCCCGTGCGTCTCGGGTGTCACTCCCCCCTCCCTCCGGTGCTCCCGCTGCCCACGCGGCTCGGGTGTCTCTCCCCCCCATCCCTCCGGTGACCGCGCGGCTCGTGTCTCTCCCCCCTTCCTCCGGTGCCCGCGCGGCTTGTGTCTCTCCCCCCTCCCTCCGGTGCCCGCGCGGCTCGTGTCTTTCCCCCCTCCCTCCGGTGCCCGCGCGGCTTGTGTCTCTCCTCCCTCCGGTGCCCGCGTGGCTTGTGTCTCTCCTCCCTCCGGTGCCCGCGCGGCTTGTGTCTCTCCTCCCTCCGGTGCCCGCCCGGCTCGGGTGTCTCTCTCCCCTCCCTCCGGTGCTCCCGCTGCCCACGCGGGGCGGGAGGTAGTAGCAGGGTGTTTCTCTCTCTCTGTGTGTGTGTGTGTGTGTGTGTGTGTGTGTGTGTGTGTGTGTGTGTGTGTGAGGTATGGGAGAGAGAGAGGGTATGGGACAGAGAGAGAGAGAGAGAGAGAGGGGTATGGGAGAGAGAGAGAGAGAGAGAGAGAGAGAGGGGTATGGGAGAGAGAGAGGGTATGGGACAGAGAGAGAGAGAGAGGGGTATGGGAGAGAGAGAGAGAGAGAGAGGGGTATGGGAGAGAGAGAGAGGGGGGGGTATGGTAGAGAGAGAGAGGGGGGGGTATGGTAGAGAGAGAGAGAGAGAGAGAGAGGGGTATGGGAGAAAGAGAGAGGGGTATACGAGAGAGAGGGAGAGAGTGTATGGGAATGAGAGAGTGTGTGTATGGGTATGAGAGAGTGTGTGTATGGGTATGAGAGAGTGTGTGTATGGGTATGAGAGAGTGTGTATGTGTGTGTGTGTGTATGAGAGAGAGAGAACGTGTAGGACACCAGAGGTACCCAGTCACCCCCCACCCAGTCAGTCAGTCATCCCCCCCACCCAGTCAGTCAAAAGTCAGTCACCCCACCCCCACCCAGTCAGTCAAAAGTCAGTCACCCCCCCACCCAGTCAGTCAAAAGTCAGTCATAGTCTGTCATCCCACCCCCTGCCCAGTCATCCCACCCAGTCAGACAGTCAGTAATCCCCACCAAGTCAGACATCCCATCACCCCCCCCCCAATCACCCCACCCCCACAATAACCCCACCCCCCCAATCACCCCACCCCCCAATCAATCACCCCACCCAGTCACCCCTCCGTCTCTCTCACCCTCTCTCTCCGTCTCTCTCACCCTCTCTCTTCGTCTCTCTCTCTCCGTCTCTCTCACCCTCTCTCTCCGTCTCTCTCACCCTCTCTCTCCATCTCTCTCACCCTCTCTCTCCATCTCTCTCACCCTCTCTCTCCATCTCTCTCACCCTCTCTCTCTGTCTCTCTGTCTCACAATCTGGATCTGGATATCTTATTTACCCTGTATATCTTAACTGCCCTACACTACACCGAAATAACCTATACTGCTTTCTTCCAGATCTGACTCAAGCTTCACACGGGAGACATCGGAACCCCCCTAACCCAGAAGACAGGTAGGGAACACATCCCCTCCAATGTATAACATTGCGGGAATGAGGGTACCTGGACATTGATGGACTGCAGATCAGGTAAGATCCCAGGCGGGATTGCTGCTTTAAATATTGTGAAGTGGGGACGTCCAGACACTGGTTAAGGGGTTCAGGAAACTAGTCATTCACATCTGGCTTTTTTTCTAGATTTGACATTTATACACAAGGACTAATTGTAGTATAATGTAATACAATAAATAAACTTATGTCAAAAACGAATGTTCTTACTAGGAATTTATTCAATTTATTTCATTTATGGTTTTTTTAAATGCGAGGCTGGGGGCGGGATTAGAGGCGGGGTTGGGGGCGGGACTAGGGGCGGGACTAAAGGCGGGGTTGGGCGGGACTAGGTGGCGAGTAGATTTTTTGGTTCGGCGAGTAGATTTGTGGGTGATTTGTCAAGCACTATATATATATATATATATATATATATATATATATATATATATATATATATATATATATATATTTCACTGTGTATTTTTGTCATATTGGAAGCAGCTCTGGGCTCCCTTTTTGCTTTGTTTATACAGTGCCACGCTCAGTAGCACTCCATGTGACACTTATATACGTATACATATATAGTAAGTCCTCGTTTTACGACGAATGGCTTATCCGACGCTGTCCAATGCATCCCTATGGGCGGTTTTACGACGCCAAAATGGCTTATCCGACGCTCTTACGACGCTTTGCAAAGTTGTAACATTATGTCAATCAGAAGGCTGCAGCCAGGGAAATCATCCAGATCAGTCTGTGTGAAGGTTTAGTGGTGTATTTAGGCCTTTAAACATGTCTAACAGTTTTATTATACAGTTCTGGATTTAATAAATAGAATCTTTACATCATACTTTGTGTGTGTGCTGCATAATCTTATTGCTTGAGTAAAATATTTGTGTATTTTAGCATTAAAAATGCCTTCAGCAACGGAACGTTTAATTTAAACAGTGTTCCTATGGGAAAATGTGATTCGCTTTACAACGCTTCGCTATCCGACGCCATTTTGAGTAACGCTTTGTGTCGGATAACCGATATATATATTTTTTTTGTGTGGTAATTTTTGGGGTTTATATGAGCTTACTGGGTATCTGTGTAAATATTAGCTTATTTTAAGTACCTTGAGAAGGAGAAAGGTAAGGCAGCGAGTTGGCTGTGTGTATTAACCCTAGTTGCATATATAAGTCACGTGCTCACAAGTGTGCAGCTCATGACAGATAGCGTATTGGGATGGTTTGAGGGGAGATATTATTCATTTGAGGGTCCATGCGTGGAGAAAAGTAAATCAGATGGATACTGTAGCGTGTGTATTAACCCTTGTCCCATATACAGGTCACGTACTCACAGGTGTGCCGTACATGACAAACCTCTATGACAACATATTTCCCAATTTGATGTATGCCTATTGGCATTAACAGATGCATGAAAAGTGTCCTTCAAGATTACGAGAGAATGGAAGCAACTCACCCCTCTGTCATGCAGCTTCATGGATAGGTCCCAGTCATAACTTCCCTTCCTGGAGTCATACCTGCTGCCAAGATACTGCCTGTTCCTTATATCCCATAATTTGTCAACCTGGAAAATCTGGGGGTCTGCGTTTCGCCAGAACTTAAAAATGGCTTCAAGTCGATCTCTTTCTTTGAACTGCAGAGATAAGAGGATGTGTTACAGAAAATGCTCCTTTGTAAGTATCATCTGTGCACAGTGTGTGCACCACATGGTACTTTTTAATTGTTAGAAGGTGCAGTTTTGACTGATGAGTTTTGTAATAATTAGTGCATCAATTAAAATGTACGTACATAGTTTAAATTGTTTCAATCAGGAGCGAAAATGGGCTGGTTAACATTTGATATTCTAATATTGATGAAAATGTGTGATTTATTTATATAGGAAAATAAAATTTACAGCCACTCTAGGGTCTTGTGCAAAGGTGTTAGATGTTTGTCATAATATCAATGTTTAGTTGTTGATATTATAATAAACTTGTTACACTTTTGCACACGACCCGGGAGTTCTTATGAACTTTATTTTTGTATCCAGTTTACTACAGCAGCACCTGGGCAGGTTAAAAACAGATAATCAGCGCTAAAAGCTACACAAACAATAGTATTCTTAAAGCAGTAGGAGATACTGATCAGTACAAAGTCCAGGTCAGTTGAAAAAAGGATATAGGGTAGAGGCCAAAATAATTCCTGGGGTCTGAGCAGCTTCTGTGGAATAAACCAAGTTCCATGTGATCTAAAAAAACAAAAAGCAGAATCGCATGCCCCATAGTGTATTACCATTTAATACATGTATTACATTGATGAAAACCTTAAAAGTGCACACTCACAAACTAAGGTGTTAAAATTGCATAGTAGAAAAACCTGATAACAGGTAGGAATCTCTGCTCTGTTGTGTCTGTAGGAAAACACTGGAACCATAATGAATCATCTCCCTGCTGCAGCCTCCAGTCTGAGCTCAGTTGTGATGTTATTCAGTGTCCCCGGGGAGCAGGGGAAGGGCTCCTGTGTGGTGCACTCTGTGTTCAGCAGCTGATGTGTACATCGACAGACAGCTGGGCAGGGGATCACCAGGTTATCTGCGATCGGGGGGCGGGGCTAGATGCAGCACGTCAAATGACGTCACTACTGGAACCACCAATCAGAACAGCTCTACGCGTTTCATTGCTGGCAAGCAACTTCCTCAGGGGCATAGCCCAGACTGGAGGCTGCAGCAGGGAGGTGATTAATTCTGGTGCGTTCCTGCAGCCACAGTAGAGCAGAGATTCCTAACTGTTATCAGTTTTTCTACTATGCGATTTTAACACCTTTGTTTGTGAGTGTGCATTGTTAAGGGTTTCATCAACCTAATACATGTATTAAATGGTAATACACTATGGGGCATGTGCTTCTGCTTTTTGATATAGTTCAGTATTAGGTGATACCTTTTTTATTCAGACTAACAATTTATGTTATAGGACAAGCTTTCGGGAGTTCTCCTCTCTTCCTCAAGTCGGCAATACTGATTAACAAAGGAATATGGCTAAAATAGTGTAAGGGAGAGCAGGAAGAAAAGAAAAAAAAACCCCAAAGAGAGACAACAGATATGTACTGTAGATAAGGTAGTGTGATAAAGTGTTTGAAGCCATGGAAGGGTGAGACAGCATGGCATGGAGGGGGAGGGCGATGCTGGGGGGGGGGGGGGAGGGAAGGGAAGAAGGTGTGGATAAGAAGATAGGCAGGCAGGATGATTACAAACAATTCTGATAGTGTGTGAGAAACCCTATATCCACATTAAGTCCCTTTGTTTTGGTGTCAAAGAGTTGGGATCTTGTACATGCATCCCAAAATTCACAAACCAGGAAACACCGGCAGACCTATTATAACAGGTATGGATACACTCACTGAAAAAATATCAGGCTTAGTGGAGAATATCCTCAAACCTTTAGTCAGAAGCACCAACAGCTACATACAAGATACCACAGATTTTCTCAATAATCTTAACAACATCAACCAATGACCAACCAACACACTACTAGTTACCATGGATGTAGAATCCCTTTACAGCAACATCACCCACAAGGATGGTATTGAGGCATGCATGCAATTCCTTACAACAGCTCCCCTGGTATACAACAAAAGACAAACAAAGATGCCCAAAGGTACTTCCAATGTGACAAAAATACACAGTGCCTATATATTCTCTTGAAAAGGGGTCATTTAGTTTAACCCTTTGACCAAAGCGTCTTAAGCCTGCTGCCACTTTCAAGACATGACCGTTAGCAGGTCCTAACACTCCATGAGTGAAAATTCTTATTTACCTGTATAATTACAGGAAGAATGATCAGCATTGGATCTGTCGTAACCCAGCAAAATGAAACTGACCTGCCAAATGGGAAGGTGGGGAGGGGCAATCTTAAACCTTGGGGGGGGGGGAGGGGCCACTACCCTTCCAAAAGAAGCCGAGACCAGCTGCACATAGTTAATAAACACACAGATTCCCAACAAGCTCTGAGAAACCCCAAACTGTGACGGATCAGGGGACTCGCGCTTCCCAGCGTGTCCCCGTCACCTCTGTTTCCACTGCCTCTAGCCCTCCCTCTTCCCTGTGTCCTCACATGCTCCCTCGTGGCCGTTCCCCTGCGGCGCGGTTGGCATACCCTGACGCGCGTTCAGGTCACGTGCGCGTCCTCCGCAATGTGCGCGCGCGTTCGCGATCACTGGTTCCCCTCCGCGGCACCCGGCGTGTCTCTATTCCCCCAGCCTCCACATTACCTTGCTCCTCCGCCTCTCCGTCCCTCTTGCCCCCTTTGCCGAGCGCCCCCGCGGTGCTGCGTCCCTCACGCTCTGTGACACACGCACAGTACCCTTACAGAGGGCGCGCGCACACACACCAGTTATCTGACGTCCAGCTCCGCCCCCGTGACTTACAAGCCATATCCCTTAATTATTCCCATGTCTCCTCCTCTGCTCTCTCAGACCTATCCCTGCAAACGTCCACTCAACCCTCTGCTCCTCCTCTCTCCCCTATTGGGTTCCCCTTCCTTTATAACCCCACTCTGTCCACTTACTCATTGCTCTGCATAGCTTTCCTGTGACTCCTGTGTGTGCAGTGTCTATGCCTTGCTCCCTTGTTTGTTTCAGCCCTGGTTCCTGTCCCTGCCCCTGTTTGGATTCCCCTGGCTTGAACTCGTGTACTGCTTTGGATTTGACTACTCTGCTTTCTACTGCCCTTGAACCTTGGTTTACGGACTTCACTACGCTGCTCTCTCCAATCCTTGAACTCTGGCACACAGACATTACTATCCGATCTCTGGCACCCCGGACTCTGCAAGTATACGTTAACCCTTTCTTACCAGGCCCGGCAACGCATTACCACACTCCTGGCACGCCCTCACTGCTGTGGGTGCGTGTTATACCCTTACCCACCTCAGTACTGGGGACTGGCCAGGTCTGCGGGCATACAGGCATTACACAAACATTACCACATAATGTGTGTGTGTGTGTGTGTCCAAAGGAGTGGCAGGTCAGTTTACACATACACACACACACACACACACACCTATCTACATACATATATACACACACAAATACAAAGGAGTAGGATGACATACTGTAAATGCATCAGAATGTGTAGGATTAAAGCATCTTTCTGACAGGATCACGTCTTAAAAAAATAGGGGTTTTAAAATGGCTGTTACTTGCTCAATGTCATTTTGTTAAAAGGTGTATTCACTGTTACAGATATAAGTGCAATCTTAGTTTTGGACAGTTTCTTCCATTTTAAAATCACTCAATTATCTACTTATTTCCCCCTGAATGTCTATGCTTAAGAAAATTATGATAATACACTAATTATGCTTTTAAGTCCATGCTTTACCACAGGCTGTTCTGTTCTCTCTTTCCCTCTCTCATGATTCATGAGCATCCATTTACACAATTGGAGTAACAAGTCCTGCAGCTGAGAATGAAAGAACATCATTATGTGTTTTTCTCTGCAAATCTTATTTTACTCAAAATTAAAGGGATTTAGCTGCTACAAGTGATAGGTATTTGTGGTTTATTTGAATGGATAACGGGTACATGGAAAATCATTCCAGTAGAGAGAAAGCAATTAATATTCTTATGCTTTGCAAGTTCTACCATGAGCTAGGGTACATTGATCTTTAAAATGAATCCTTGGGTCCAACAGATAAGCAAAATACAGAACTACAGATATTGCAACCCATCGCGCACTCCCGCGGGTGAAATGGCGTGATAGACCCAACCCCTTATTTGCACGCGGCCAACTGAAAACATTGGCCGCTTCTCCAACTGGCATGCTGTGTATATCCCGCAACAGCGAGCCACGATTTCCAATAATGTTGGCTACATCTGTATGTACAGACAGAACAGCATTAGAATTAAGACAAAAAAGGAAAGAAAGTTAGGGAAACATATGAGTTTATGCACCCAAAGTGCAATATCCATTATTGATAAACTGAAGAGGGACATCTTTCTAGATCTAATAAGGTTCCTGACACTAGAAACAAAGTGACTATGTATCAAGCTGCCAATATTAATGCCTTGATGTGATGCATGAATTGTCTCTAGCACCAACTGGCTCTGCTGCTAAATGTAAGAAGGTTGTTTCCAATATTCAATGTCAATCTCTAAGAGACAGAGGACAACAGTTCTTCAGGCTTGGAGGATTTAATCGATACCAAAAAAGAGAAAAAAAAGTGTTGATTACAGGAGCAAAGTTTGATGCGTTTCATTATTATGTGCTCCCTGAAATAACCACTTCATTGAAGAGGTGACATGACGGACATACTCAGCATCAACAGAATGGCACACAGCCTTTTTTATTTATTTTTTAGTTGCCTACATACATACAGCCAATAAAGAATATCACTCGTGAGCACATTCACATGTCTTAGACAGGTCTGCAACCCTGCCTTTCACCATTATCACCTAGCATACAGTGCTCCCACTGCAGCAAGGGATTCTGGGAAATGACATGCAAATGAGCACAAAATGTGTCGCCTTTTGCCTGGAAAATTCATTCAAATGGAGCCCATTTAAGCTAATGCATCGCTTTTAAGCACAGCATGGGACTAGCAAAGCAAGTAAAACCACTCACAGACATGTTTCAACCTTGATGGGTACCATCAGTGTGAGGTTGGTTTATACTTGCTCTGCAATATTTCTAGGCTGGGTAGGTTTACCATACATTTTAATTTATGGTAGGTGAAAAAGGCAACAAAAAACCTCCACCGTTAGCGTATAGCCAATAAACAATATCACTAGTGCTCACAAGTAATATTCTTTATTGGCTATATGCTAACGGTTGAGGTTTTTTGTTGCCTTTTTCACCTGCCATAACTTAAAATGTATACATACATACATACATACATACATACATACATACATACATACAATCATACTGTAGTGTAATGCATTTTGGGTATAGTTACGATCTTGCTTCCTGGGAACCAACTTCTGTAAAAATATATCAAAGGGTTTCAACTACTACTAATTCAAATGGTACATTACCACTAAATTAACAGCTATAATGGCATAGGTGGGTGCTATAGTACCATGCTAACCCTAATAATTCAACACAGGCAGATGAAATGCTTTCAAATATTTTCCCTCTAATTTCCATCAAAGGCAAGAAAAGCAGATCCATTTTGACAGTGAAACAGCAACATGGAAGACATCAATAAATGATATATTCAGCTTTGATGACAGCCTTTTTATTTACTCCATTTATGCAACATGCTCAGGAAGATGAAAGGACCGTAACAGGTACTTTAATGTGTAAAAGAAAAGCTGAAGAGAGAGACAAAGTGATCACAAAGTAAGGGGAAAAGACAGAAACATTGACATTAGTGAAAAAGCAAATTTGTGCAAGTCATTAGCACACACACTGCGCAGAACTACTCACAGGGTTACCCAGGGTCCTTGTGGGAGAGCCTGGGGAGGTCATTTAAACACAGCTCCACCAGTTAATTAATACATGAAAAAGGAATGAAGGAATGAAACATAGGAGAGGAAAATAGCACCGAATAATAATACAGAAGGAGGAAAAAGTTATGAATCAGTAGGCAATGTGAACAAGAACAAAAAAAATAGACAGCATGATACTTTTTATTGAACGAACAATAAATACAGTGCACAAGATTTCAAACCTAACAGGGGTTTTCCTCATGTATGGCAGTTGTTCAGAAAGTGTTTGTGTACAGGATTTTATTTCATAGTGAAAACTGAAAGAGAGCGTACAGCTGAGCCACACTTGTTGCGAGCAGTTGTGTGGGAAAAGTGGCTAAGAATTGGTATGTAAATAAGACTTCAAAAATAAATACCGCAAATGTTCAAATAATAGCCCAGGCTACTATTTCCCATTTCTGTTTTTGTACCCGGCTACAATTCGAGCACAGGTTGCTATTTTAAAAATAATGTTAAAATAATGTTAAAATATATAAAAGTGAAGACAAATAAAACATGGATTTTTAACTGTTGTGAAATATACAAGATTTCAGCTGTATGGGTTATAATACAACTTTAATACAATACTACTGTAATTTAGGTAGGTAAATAAAAATATCTGCTTCAATTAATAAGGACAATTTTTTTTAACTGGTTTGTTATAATTGTTTTGTCAAATTCTGGTATCCTCAGATGAACAGTCACAAACATCTTCTTGATCACTTGAACTTACAAGCTGTTCATTTAAATCCAGTTGGCCAACGTCCTCCTCCTCCTCCTCCGCTGATGGAGTGTTTATTCCAGCCATATTCTCCCTAGTAACCTTTAACAGAGCTCTGCCATCGGCACAAGGTTGATCTCTGTGGAAGAAGTGTATTCAGTCATCTTCAGCGTCGTTTGGTTTGATCGTGTGCGCAGGACTTGAAGGAACTTTTTACGTTGTCAGTATCAATCTGCCTTACATTTAAGATCTTCTATCATGTGTTGGTTAGAGGGTATGGCAAGCAAGGCATCTTGTCTTTTACCCTCGCAGACAGGGAATGGCCTGCACATGGGGAATAAAAATGGCGGGGACAGGGCAACAACAGTAATGCATGGCAAATCAGGTATTAACCCTTTCCTCCCCGTCACACCTCCCCCACTCAAGACGCAGGGACTGCCCTGACCACCCCGTCCGGTGGCTGTGCTGAACTGCCAGCTCTTGAAGTTAGTAAGTCCTGACGGCTGTCCTGGCGAGAAAGGCCATCAGCATTACCATGCTCACTTCCCTTCTTGTGCTGGATGGTGAAGTTCCACTCCTGTAAGGCAAGACTCCAGCGCAAAAGTTTAGCATTTCCCCCCGACACCCTCTGTAACCAACTGAAAGGATTGTGGTCAGTTATTACTGTGAAATGTCTGCCATACAAATAAGGCTGTAACTTCTTTAGAGCCCACACTATGGCCAGACACTCCTTCTCAATGGTGGCATATGCCACCTCTCTGGGCAGCAGTTTGCGGCTTAGATATACTACCGGGTGCTCATCGTCCTCCTCCCCCACTTGGCTGAGTACAGCACCAATGCCAAAGTCTGAGGCATCAGTCTGCACCAGGAACTTTTTTGCATAGTCTGGAGCAGCAAGTATAGGAGTGCTGGCTAGTGCTGTCTTTAATGCCTGAAATGAGACCTCACAGGCAGGAGACCAGACTACCAGCACAGACTGTCGCTTCTGGGTCAAGTCAGTCAGGGGTTTGGCAATGGCGCTATACTGAGGGACAAACTTCCTGTAGTAGCCTGCGGTGCCTAGGAAAGCCATGACTTGCTTCTTGGTTTTGGGAACGGGCCACTTCACTATAGCTTCCACCTTAGCTGGTTCTGGCTTAAGATGTCCGCCACCCACCCTATGCCCTAGGTACAATACCTCTGCCATCCCTACTGAGCACTTGGTGGGTTTCAATGTGAGTCCCGCTTCCCTAATCCTGGCTAGCACCGCAGCTACATGCACTAAGTGTGAGTCCCACGAATTACTAAAGACAGCAATGTCGTCCAGGTATGCCCTTGCAAACCCTTGCATACCTTCCAGCAAGCGATTGACCAGGCGTTGAAAGGTAGCCGGTGCATTTTTCATCCTGAATGGCATCACTTGAAATTCATAGAGGCCACTTGGGGTAATAAATGCAGACTTCTCTCTAGCCTACTGGGTCAAAGGGATCTGCCAGTACCCTTTACTGAGATCCATAGTCGTCAGATACCTTGCCCCCACGAGTTCATATAACAACTCATCCATGCGGGGCATGGGGTAGGCATCTGACACCGTGCCCGCATTGAGCTGCCGGTAGTCCACACAGAACCGGGTGGTTCCGTCCTTCTTAGGCACCAGGACTACCGGACAAGTCCAAGGGCTCTGGGACGGCACAATTACCCCTAGGGCTAGCATCTCTTCTACCTCCCTCTCTATACTGCCCTTCACCTCTGCTGACACTCTATAAGCGTGCTTATGCAGAGGTCTCAGATCCCCTGTCAGCACTAGGTGTTCTGCAATGTGTGTCTTCCCTGGCTTGTCTGAAAACAGAGCCCTATACTTCTCTAGCATAGCCCTGGCTTCTGCTCTCTGCCTGATACTCAGCTGAGCCCCTATCTCCACCTGCTCTATGGTACCTCCCTGCCTAGCCTCCCCCAGGAGATCAGGCAGAGCATTGCTCGCTGGACCCCCCATCGGTGGGCTGCAAATGGCCAGCACCGACGCCACACTCGGTGCTATGTACTCCTTCAGCATGTTGATGTGATAAGTCTTATTTCTCCCTGTCTCAGGATCTACCTGTACAACATAGTTGCACTCATTCATCTTTCGTAGTACCGAATCGGATACGGTCCTGACCAGGCAGCCATTAATTTGTTCTCGCGAATGGGCTTGAGAACAAGTACCTGCTGTCCTGGGATGAACTCTCTGCTACGGGCATATCTGATCATACCAAGTCTTCTGCTTGTTCTGAGCAGCCCTAAGGTTGTCCTGTGCCAACCCCATGAGCATCTCTAACCGGTCTCTGAGATCTATCACATACTGAAGCACAGACGCATCAGTAGTGGTAGTCTCCCCTTCCCATCCCTCACGGAATAGGTCCAGAGGTCCCCGTACCCTGCGACCATATAGCAGCTCAAAGGGAGAGAAGCCTGTGGATTCTTGCGGCACCTCTCGGTACGCAAACAGCAAATGCTGCAGGTGAATCTCCCAGTCTTTTCCCTCTGCTTCTATAAATGTTTGCAGCATCTGCTTCAGGGTACCATTGAACCTCTCACATAGTCCGTTGGTTTGGGGGTGGTAAGGGGTCGTGCGCTGGTACTTCACCCCGCACGCCTCCCAGAGACACTGGAGCAATTCACTCATGAACTGCGACCCCTGATCGGTTAGGATCTCACTAGGGAAACCTACCCTAGAAAAAATGGCTAACAGAGCTTTAGCTACTGACCTAGCATCAATACTGGCAAGCGCTACCTCCTCAGGGTACCGGGTGGCAACATCCACCACCGTGAGAATGTAGCGCTTTCCTGACCAGCTGGGAACCATGAGGTGTCCCACGAGGTCCATAGCTACCCGCTGAAAGGGTTCCCCTATTACCGATAACGGGTTCAGGGGTGCCTTCACACGGTCACCCGCCTTACCTACTCGCTGGCAGGCATCACAGGATCGGCAGAACTCTGCCGCCTCACTGGATGCCCCCGGCCAGTAGTAACGCTGCAACAGCCGGGCTCGCGTCCTAGCGACCCCCTGATGCCCCGCTAGTGGAATGGAGTGAGCTACCCGCAACAACTGCTGACTATATTCCCGGGGTACCACTAGCTGTCTCTTCCCCGTCCATACCTCATCTAACCCGCTGGTCCCTTGCTTTCTATATAGGAGCCCGCGGTGCCACAAGAAGAAATCAGACCCCCTTGCTTGGCTTAGACTCGGACGCCCGCAGTCTCATGCCCTCCAAGCTGGGATCAGATCGCACCGCATCCCTAAACTGGGCACCTAACTCTGGCAACCCCCCGGTCACATCTGAGTCAGGAGGACAGGGAACAGGTACAGGGAACAGTAAGTCAGTGTCAGAAAGCGACTGAGTCTGGCTTACCTGTCTGGTCTCTGCAGAGACTACTGGAACTGTAGGTCCCAAATGCAGGGGGACAGGGGCTGGTTCTGCTGCGATCCTTGCTTACAGGCTCCTGGTGATCGCTGCAACAGGTGCCAGCTCAGTGGTAAAAACACAGGTAACGTGTCCTAGGTCGTTACCTAGCAAGACCTCAGCATCTAACCCAGGCAAAACTCCCACCTCCCTCATGCCACGTCCGCACCACAGTCCAAAAAGACCCGGGCAACCTGGAGTGACCGCGGTCCTCCGTCTGGCATGGTCACTTGCATCCCGGTGCCCGGGAGCAAATCCTCTGGCCGCACCATATCAGGGCGAACCAGAGTCACGGTAGCACCGGAGTCTAGCAAGCCGTCCGCCTGCCGGTCTCCGATGGTCACCTTCCGCAGATGCTTCTGCCGGACATCGTTGGGCTGCATCCCAACTGGAGCAACCTGATATCCCCCGCTCTCAGCTGCTGGTCCTGAGGTGGCAAGTGCAGTCTCTCCGCTGGGCATTCCTCTGTGGGCTGGTTCCATGGCTGTACTTGGCTCCTCTGTGTGTGCCAGTCGCACACGGGCGACCGGCCTTGCAGCTGGTGAGCGTTGCCCCTGATGGGGTCCCTTGGACCGGTCCCGGTCCGGACAGTCTGGCCTGAGATGCCCGACCTTGTTGCAAGTGTAACACCGCCTCTCATGCTTGAACTCTGCAGCCTTGGGTGCGTTGTTTGCTGCCGCAGGCTGGTGTGTCCATGGAGGGGTGGTCTTAGCGCCCTGGGCCGCACGGCCCGCTCCTTTGGGTGCTACAGGGTCCTGCAACTCGGCTGGCCACATACTCATCTGGCATTCTCGCTGCATCCTCATAGGTCTGAGGTTTATGGTCATAGACCCATCCCCTCACATCTGTTGGAAGCTGCTGCAGCAGCTGCTCTTGAAAGAATAAGTCCAGCAGGGTATGGAATGTTGTAACCCCATTCCCCTCCACCCACTGAGTCCCGTGCAAAGCCATCCTACTGGCATAGGTGCTGTATGACTCTCCGGGGAGTACTACCCCCGTCCGGAACTTGCCCCTGTAAGATTCTGGGGTCAGGGCATACTGGGTTAGCAGCTTGCTTTTCACATGACCATAGTCAGTCATTGGCATCCACGCGTGGAACACCCATCACAGTCTGTTTGGCTTTGCCATATAAAAGTGGTCGCAGTCTGACCACCCAGTCCCTTCTTGGAATTCGGAACCGGGAACACTGCGTCTCGACGTCATTCAGGAACGCATCGAGGTCATCTGTGCCATCCACGAACTTGCTGAAGCTGTGATCCGCGCGGGAAATACCTTGTTCCCCGTTTGTAAGGTAGGAGTTGTGGGTTCTTCCGAGCACAGCTGTCAGGAGCTGTACCCGCTCCGCAGTGCTAACACCCGTTCCCCATGTAGCCAGAAGTGCAGTGAGCCCGGGGACGGCACGCTCGGCAGCCGCAGCTGCTACCTCGTCCGCCACCCCTGGCGCCAAGCCACCCACGGCGCCAAGCCACCCACGACCGAGGGGTCACTAGCACTCTCCTCATGTCCTTGCAGCCCCGGAGTTGGAGGGACCCTCCTGCACTCCGGGCTAAATAGCGTCAGCCAACACAGCAGTTACGGGGACTTGCCCCTCTGGTAGGACCCTACGGTCCTCATGATGCTCCAAATCCTCCTCCAGTTGTGCCTTCGACCGCTCATCTGTCGGTAAGCCATACCCCGCACATCTCTCCACGACTTTCTCTCTGGTCCATGACCTGAACCTTCCTGAGCGATCACTCGTGGTGCCTTCGGAGTATGGGTGAAGGGAACAGTGAAGTCTCTCGTGCTCTTTAGAAGTGTGTGTCAGTTGCTACTTGTCTGAGGAGCTCGCAGGCTACAAGGTCCTCACTATATTACAGAGCCCGCAGGAAACTGCAATATAGGTTCAATCAGTATCCCACCAGCTGCCACCAGTTTTTTAAAAGCTTGTCACGATGACATCAACTTTTATCAACACATTTATATTTCTGGGTACTTGATTGAACAGAACAAGTTGCAAAATAAATTGTGATTTATTTCCTTAATAGACAAACACACGACATCTGCAGAATACACTTAAAACCACACTCACTGGGATAAGGAAATGAAAGAAATTGTCCTTGGAACGAAAGAAATTGTCCTTTGCTTGCCAGTGCAAGAAATGCAGCCTTGGTTTTAAAAGTCCTGTGGGTATGTGGTTGTTAACCCCTTCACTCCTGGACTGGTTGCTGCTGTACTGGAACAAAGTCTTGCATCTTTACATCATGGATTAAAATGCAAGAATCACACTGGGAATAATTGGGAAAACACATTTATAGACTGCCCAAAGCTATCTTTAACATGTAGATCCAATCCCCTCGTGGGAACATTAAAAACCACAAATAGCCAAGTGACCCACAATTCATAAGACCGGTCAAAAGGGCTGTCCGGTGGGCAGGGCGCATGGGTCAGGTTGACTCCCATGCCACTTAGCATACCTGGGCTACACCCATTTCTTGGGGCCACTGTGTCTGGGCTCTGTCTTAAAGGTGTCACTAGCCTGACATCTGCTGTGCATCAGTATGCCAGTATTGTATACATTATGGGCCTCTGGGTCTTGTCATAATTGACACTCTTTTAGACAGGGGGACTCTAAATCTGTGGGAGCCTTTTGAGGCTCCATCATAAAAATAATTACAACCCTTTAAGGCTTTGTCATAAAAATACCGAAGCTCATTCACCCATATCACAGCTGGAGGTCCAAGTAATTCCTGCTTGGACTTACAAAAAAATACATCCTGCCTTACATTTAGGATCTTCTATCATGTGTTGGTTAGAGGGTATGGCAAGCAAGGCATCTTGTCTTTTACCCTCGCAGACAGGGAATGGCCTGCACATGGGGAATAAAAATGGCGGGGACAGGGCAACAACAGTAATGCATGGCAAATCAGGTATTAACCCTTTCCTCCCCGTCACAGTCACCCTTTAATTTAAACTGATGATGCTACTATTATGCCATTTAAGTTCTGCATCGCCTGAACCTCCATCTTTGCTCCACAGAATACAATGTATGGTTTCAATTGAGCACCCTTTCCCCTAGCTGGCAGCACCATTGTAACATTGCATTTATAATACACAGCACTTTTCACAGACACGGATTTTGTACCAGAAACATCAACAGTAGTTTTACTAACCAAACAGACGTTTCAGGCATAGATAAAAACAAGAAAAAAGCGCAAAACGCAAATAGTTTAGTATGTCAATTTCTATATTTAGTAAAAAATGGTGAGTATTCTGCGTACATTTAAAACAGATAATTCGCATTTATGTGTATCAATACACGAAAGTTACCACACAGCAAAACTTCAGAGTGGATGATTGGAGGGCGTAGCTCTGGTGGATCATCTCCTGCTGGCTCTGGCAGTCATCTGCGTCTGTGATGGTGTCCGCAACCAGCGTCTGGATGTCCCAAGCAGTGATGAAGGGGACGGTACTGGAATGTCTGTCCTGAGTCCCGCACTCAATGTGTGCTAAAGATATAGTCCATGCATTTGCTACACAGGTAATAGCATACGAGGAAATGCTCCCAAACACAGTCAGCCTGACCGGCACTCAGCGTGGGGAATCAGCCTTGATACATAGCAAATGCATGGACAATATCTTTAGCACACATTGAGTGCGGGACTCAGGACAGACATTCCAGTACCGTCCCCTTCATCACTGCTTGGGACATCCAGACGCTGGTTGCGGACACCATCACAGATGCAGATGATCAGAGCCAGCAGGAGATGATCCACCAGAGCTACGCCCTCCAATCATCCACACTGAAGTTTTGCTGTGTGGTAACTTTCGTGTATTGATACACGTAAATGCGAATTATCTATGTTTTAAATGTACGCAGAATACTCACCATTTTTTACTAAATATAGAAATTGACATACTTCACTATTTGCGTTCTGCGCTTTTTTCTTGTTTTTATCTTTAGTTCTTGAAAGTGCTGAGTCACTCTCTGTTTAGAGCAGCATACACATATAACCAACGGTTTTTTATGGTTTTTTCACTTTTATCACTTCCACAGTAAGGTTGTGCTAGATAGCATTCACCAATTACTCACCTAGTGTTTTTTAAACACAAATTACTAGTTTTGTATGTCTCACTATTAGACATTGTCTTTTACACGATTAAGTTGTGTTCTGGGTTGCGCACTTTTATTTTTGTTTATATTTGTTTCAGCCATAGCTATTATGTTAAATTCATGTATTTTCTGTTCTTCTACTTTATTATTGACGTACATAATAAATGACATTAGTTTGTCAATCAACTGTTCCGGGTCTTTTTGTGCCACTGTAGTTTTCATTCTCAGTGATAATTGATTCCTTTTCATGTAGCCACCCTGTACTTGCAGCAAAACGTTTTTATTTCTTGTTGTGTGCAGCATCCAACCACTAAACAGACGTTCTTTGAATCCTTTTCCTTGACACACTAAGCCGACGTTCCCTATGTGCTGCTATCCAATCCATCAGTTGTTCCCCTATTTCCTCACTTACTGACTTTCTGCCTGTGCCCTCAAAATGTTTTATTTTCTTGGTTCGATCAGTTTTTTCCAATTTTTCCTTCATCTTGTTCCATTCATGAATACGTTTAGGATCAACTTCAAATTTACGAGCTGCAGCTTCTCCGCTTTTTTCCTCTGCGTATTTTACTGCTTTCAGTTTCAATTCTATTTAAAAATTACGCTTAGTAGCCATAATTATAACAAACCACATTAATAAACAGCACTTCTAAAACGCATGCCGACAACACTGGTAAACAAGTTTACTGTATTCCACTGTGATGATTTTGACATGGGCAGTTTTTACCTAGGCTGGCCCGGCCACTATTTTAGACTCGCCTACTATTTACAATTTCTGTGCTTGTACCTGGCTAAAATTCAAGAACAGGCTACTACAGTATTTAAGCCCTGGCTTTTAATCGGCCATTTACGGTAGCATTTGAACAGTACAGCTACAGCTTTTGTTAACAATGAATCACAAGCAAGTGAGTTAGGAAGCAGCTAACTTTAGAAGAGGTTAACTTGTTAACATAAAGTGCGTTGGGATTGTGTAAAATTGTTTAGTTAATAGTATGGTACAGACCTTAATTTCCAATCTTTTCCACTGATTAACACGTATGTCTTAATGTATATACATGCTTTGTGAAGGTGAAAAAAACGGCGCTAGCTCTATTAGTGTTTCACTAAAAAACTATATAGTGAATGTTGTTAACAAAATCAATTGATTATAGCAGGTATTCAAAACGTGCTCAAATAACGTGCAAATAGTGATATTTAAAAGGTTCAAACCCCCTGCTCAAACCCAGCTGGTAGGGACTGGTTTCGCTAGTCCCGCAAATCGTCACTCCTGTTGTATTCCAGGGGGAGCATGGAGGAAAATAGAACAGAAAAAAACAATCTAAATGTAAACAGTATTTAAAGTGCAAAATTCAATATCTTGTCTTGGCTCGTATGTTGTGCCTACTTACAAGATGTAAGTTGTTTTCAAGCGTTTTAGACACACCATGGTCTCTGCTATGGATGTTGTTCTCCACTCCTGAGGAAGCCACACACCCTTTTCTGGCGAAACGCGTAGAGTGGGAGCCGTCCAGACGGGAGAGAGGAGAGAGGCGTGATTGCCATTTAGAAATTCTACCAGCCGCACCCGGAAGTGACGCGACGGAACTAAGCTGAAGTGACGCTCCGGCGGTGAGAGAGGCGGGATCACCCACCCGAGAGCCAGCTCCAGGCTTGAATAGCTGAAGGGGAGTTCAAACAGCCCACGGGAGAATACAGCCCAAATCACACAGTCCACTGCCAAAGACGCGGAGTCGCGGAAAGAGGCTAACTGTACCGGGTCCCATTGGAAGAGGCGGGTGAGCCGGAAGCTAACACACTCTTCTCTCCTCACTAATATTGTGAACAATGCTTAATATATTCATTTTTATTGTAAGTGTTCAATTTTAAATATATAAAGTTTAGTTTTATCATTATACTGGTCTGCACTATGGTATCATTTTTCTTTACATGCACTGGGTTGCTGAGCTGACTATTGGAGACCGCTTCATTAAGTGGAGAACAACATCCATAGCAGAGACCATTGTGTGTCTAAAACGCTTGAAAACAACTTACATCTTGTAAGTAGGCACAACATACGAGCCAAGACAAGATATTGAATTTTGCACTTTAAATACTGTTTACATTTAGATTGTTTTTTTCTGTTCTATTTTCCTCCATGCTCCCCCTGGAATACAACAGGATTAATGTATATACACTCACTTACCTTGAGAGCAGTCAGATTCAACAATGGCATCTTACTGTGCTGGAAATCAGTGTCAGTGACATAACGAATGAAAAGATCGGACTTCTCGCGCAGGTATGTGGCTGTATGACTACGGATCAGGCTGTTTCCATAAAGCTCCAGGAAGACTTCACTCTTCTCTACAAGCAGAAGAAGAAAAAAGACGTTTGAAGAGGTAGAAGGATATTCACATATTAAATAAAAATGTTCAGGTATTTTCATGGACATGGTTGGGAATTGGAAGCAACCACCGTTAATTAAAATGCAAACGTGGTGCCAGTCTTCGCCCTGTCACTTTCCGATACGCATTTCCATACATGGATGCCTGCTGCTTCTAGCAGGATAAACATGGAATTCTTGGAAACAAGGTTTTGCAACATTCTACCTATTTCACCTACAAATGCAAAATTTGCCAGGAAGTATCATGTATATTTTTTTCCGAGAAGGGTAGTTCAACATATTTGTTAAAAGCCGGATGGCAATCACTGGCAATGATATAAATCTATTACTGCAAATGTATAACAGGAAACGCAGTGGCCCTCTCACTTGCCCCCCGTCACCTACCTCCTTCTCCCGTCTCCTCTACCTTCCCCTCACACAAAACCTGCTCTTCTCCCCCTCACTCTCCACCCCCCTCCCTCACACACAACCCCCCCTGCTTTCCTCCCCCTTGCTATCACACACAAACCCATCTCTTTCACACCTCTCACTAAACCCACCTATCTCAATCTTACCCCCCCCCCCCCTCTCACACCGTTCAGGAGGCCCTACCTGTGGAGCAAGGGCCCACGGTCCACTGGGCCCTATCAGGCAGCAGGGGGGGGCCCACCCGGGGGGGGCCCACCCAGGCAGCCAAGAGTGGAAATTGGGCTCAACTTCCGGCGGGGCCTAACGTCCAGATTCGGCAGGGTAGGTTCTCCTCCGCACCCAGTGGGGCCTGAATGGACCCTATGGCCATGCTATAATTTGTAATTGTAGACACGTGAATGTGCTCACAAAAATACTACTTATTTGCTGTAATAGAGAGAGAGATATGGAGAGAGAGAGAGAGAGAGACTAGCTTAGTCTGCTCCTTCCTCCTGTAGTCCAGACTAGCTCAATCTATCCCCTTCCACCAGCTATCCTTATCCCTCTGGTGCTAAATGGTGGAAAGTTGAGTGCATGTATCCTTAAGGAGAGAAAAATGTTTCTTGTGCATGAAGTGGAAATGAGAATTTGCCTTGCTTCCTCCTTGGGCACATCAGGCTAAACTGCAGGATTTCAGAGGGGGGGGGGGAGATTTTACATCCACAAACGCTCCTATATTTACCTGTATCTCATTTAGAATGAGGCTATAAACAACCTTAATTGGAAATATGCAACTTCAGACTGATTTTTTTTACCTTGTAAACCCATTTGTTCTGGATTTTCAAGTGCCAGTGTTAAAAACAGCATGTGTCGTCCCACCACCTCCAGGTTGTTCTCTACCACGTAGAACTAGATTATTCAAAGATGGAATAAGAACAGTGTACTATTAGGGCACTTACTGATAAATATAGAAATGTACCAAGACAATTTTAGAACATATGCCTTAGACCAGGGGTGGCCAACTCCAGTTCTCAAGGTCAATGACTGAGCCAACTGTGCTGAAGCAGGGATATCCTGAAAACCTGACCTGTTGGTGGCCCTTGACTGGAATTGGCCACCCCTGCCTTAGACAGATCCTTCATCCTTTCAGCAGGGTTGGATACATGATGCAGATATTATGTGCTGTATCAAACTCTGCATCTTGGTGCCTTACATTTTCTCCCTTTCTAATGCATCAAAACATTTAACAAGGTCTGAGTTGGTGTAAACCACATTTGTTAATAATTTGAACCTGATATACAAAACTTCATTAGAGCAGAAAATGTCAAAACTAATTTCCCAGAGCACTGATATATAAAGAAACTGTTTTCAAGACTACACAACTATGATTTAGTAGGTTGGAGGATAAGATGACTACAGTAAATCAATGACCCTCAAGTTTGACATACTGTACATCGCGCTGATAAAAATTCAAACAATATTTAGTCTTAAAACACCATTCTTTATTACCTCAGTGGAATACGTAAAATAAGAAATAATCACTCAATTCCATTGACAACTCACGTTCAACTTTCTCCGTGGCCAGCGATGGGCCTGGCATATGGTTTTGAGGAGATGACGACTGTCACCACATCCCACCAACAGGATATTCAACTCTGGGATGTCTTCAGAAAAGCGCAAATGTTCCATTGAGCTCTGAAGACCTGAAGAGAATATAATGAATAAACAAAGACTTGTGTGCTGGTTTTAAATGACATTGTGAAACAGCTTCCTTTCACAAACTAATGGAGTGAGTGCGGGCTAAATCTCAATGTGTTTACCAGTGAATCAAAATAGGTAATTGTTAGTACATCCTAATAAAAGCTCCTACTGTTCCCCACATTAGGCCCCGTTTATAGTAGAGCCAGCAGTGCGTGCGCGACCACATAATCTCACCCACGCGTTAAACCTGCACTACCGGCTGTAGCCATCAGGAGGCGACAAGGAAGTGTGGCGTAGGCGTGGTCGAGACATCACGTGAGCGGTTTGTCCCCATTGGCTGAACCGCTCACATGATGCGGCCGTCGGGCAGGGAAAACAATTTGGGAAATCTTTTTAAAATGTGCGCATCTGGGCACGGCGGTCGCGTGCACCTTCATTGCTCTGCATGTTTGTTCCGGTGGTGCAGGGCGTCGCACACAAGCACGTGCAGCCATTATAAGGATGGCCTTAGGCTACGGCCCCAGTCAGTGCGTGCGCGCTGGTTGGAGCGACTGGCGGTGCATCCACCCGTTACTGCAGCGATCAGTGAACTTCTGACAGGGAGGTGGGGTGGCGGGGGCACGGCCATGACATCACGCGGCTGGTTCACCCTCATTGGCGGAACCGCTGTCGTGACGTAGCCATCGCACCAAAATGCACATTTCTTGTCTTTTGGAAATGTGGTTGCGCCATTGTGCTGTGAGCATGCCCCGCACACTGACCTGAGGAGGCAAACACAGGAGGGAATCCCTTTGGTTTCTGGAGCTTGATACATAGCAGCCAGAGTGTGTGTTCCCAATATAAACCCCCAAATTGCTGCTTTGGGGCTATATAAAATACATACATATATATATATATATATTTTTTATATATATATATATATATTTTATATATATATATATATATATATATTTTATATATATATATATATATATATATATATATATATATATATATATATATATATATATATATATATATATATATATATTTTATATAGCCCCAAAGCAGCAATTTGGGGGTATATATATATATATATATATATATATACAAATATAGCTGTATGCTCATCTGCATGTCTTAGGCAGGTCTGCAACCCCGCCTTTCCCCATTATCACCCAGCATACAGCACTTCCACTGCAGCAAGGGATTCTGGGAAATGACATGCAAATGAGCACACAGTGTCACTTTTTGCCTCAATAACCATTTTTAACATGGTTCCTATATATATATATATATATATATATATATATATATATATATATATATATATATATATATATATATGTTCATATATATATATATATATATATACACACACACACACACACACACACAGGCATTAGTTAAGATTTTTTTTTTTTTAAATTAACACATAATTGTTTTGCCAATCCACTGAACAATATGGAGCTATTTGTCAAACTCTACTGACAACAAAACTGGTCCAAACAATAGGACACGATTGATCAGTGAAAAGACTCCAGAAATCCATTGTTTTCTTTTATAAAGCTGTAGCTATTTTCCCCTCAGTTTTGCAGCCAGGCCCAGGAGACTTTGATGCACTACCCTCTTAATTTCTGTGTTACATATCTATAGTGCTATCCAATCTCTTTACTGTCCCCCCGACAACCTAAGTTAACTATGTATCAAGAACACATTTTTTTGTTAAAATATACATCTAACAAATACAAACAATGGCGCGCTGGCAGATAAGAGGTTAATAAAAAGGCAGCACAATCCTGGGGCAAGAAAATACTATACAACAAACATATCCACTGCATCACAGCACTGAAGGGGTTATTCATATCATCAACTGTATCTCCAGTGTGTCCCCTCTCTCCCCCTAAAACATTGTGAGCATTGTGTTTATAGTGAAACACAAAAATAAGGACTCGGGTTGTGTTTTATTTTCTTTATTGAGCTGTCTTACATTGCATCTGCAGATCTAACGCAGGAGAGAATCCCCACCAGGTCTGAGCTCCGAAGCCCTCTCCTGTACCTGCAGCAGTCATGGTTCCTTTCCGAGGCTGAAAATGAGCATATATCAATATATATTTATATATAATACTGGACTCCCATTCCTCATGTAACATAATATGTGGAACTGGCACCCCCAGAATATGATATTTATAAATATCAGTTACCTAATAACAATATATGGAACTGGCACCCCCAGAATATGATATTTATAAATATCAGTTACCTAATAACAATATATGGAACTGGCACCCCCAGAATATGCCATTTATAAATATCAGTTACCTAATCACACAATATTATGCTTTTACCTGAAAATGCAGAAGCTCAAACTCTCTTTCCACCTGTAACTGCGGTTTATGCCTCACATAGAAACGCCCACCTCTCACTCTGTTTCCTCTGACAGACAGAGGAGCCGTCCAATCGAACACTAGCACGTGATGATTGACGCTGATGGTGAACAATAAAAACGTCCAGGGGGCGGGCAGAGGCAGTTGATTCCTTTCAAGATCGGTTGCAGGACAGTGAAGCATTGCTGTTTCCATGGAAACACATTGCTGAGCCTGTTGAATGAGTAGCCCATGTTGTTGGTTTTGTAGCAATACCAAAGCCCTGGGGCCTTTCACTTCTTTAGCAGCTTTCTTCATTTTCTTTGTTGCTCCCAAGTTTTGTAAATGATTCTGCCATGAAATACAGCACATCAGAATATTTTAACGGAAGGTTAGCTGAATCCACAGAGCTGCCACTAAACACAGATGATTGCTGATCACTATACCTCAGTTGCCTTGTTAGAATCATCTTGAATTCTCGGCGGCCTCCTTTAGCAAAACTGAGACTTAACTTTTACTTTTCCTGCCAGCTCTGTGCTACCTCAAAATATGTGGAAAAGCTTTGCAATTTGTTGCGTCCTCATATGGCAGAGCCAAGGGGTTAATGAGTTAACTGTGATTGTGTTGCATGTAAAAATGAAAACAGGTTAAATGTAAATGCATGTCAGTAATAGCAGTCTGATGACACAAGGGCATACAGAGTACCACAGCTATTGTATTGACAAACCCAGGAGTACCACTAATTTTTATCTTCACACTAACTGGTCCATTTTTATTTTCAATAAAAGAGGAAATACTGTATCTCAGAACGTCTTTGGGCCATATTTATGTAGCCCTCTTTCCCCCTAGGGTAAGGAGTCTACGGGAGCTGACTTTACCTGTTGGGTCGCAAGGATCCCAAAACTCTGGTGCTGGGAGCCTGGGGTGATACAGTAATACAACTTGGTACAGCCCCTCACAGGAACCACAACACTGATGTACACACACAGTATGTGATAAGAATAACTTTTACTGCAGAACATATTATAAACAGGGATAACCGGATAATAACTCTACTGGTTACAGCTACCCCTTCGCCTCGCAGGCCTTATCCCACCACTGTGTAACCCACACAGTGTCCACCGTACCTGAGGGGCCCTCGGGCACCCAACCACCCTGGTGTCCACAAAGATAACAGCCCCACCCTTATATGTGGTCAGCGCTGTCACTATGGTGTGTGTATACTGTTGGTGCACTTTAGATATAGGTACCTTCCGGGTGCTCCAGCACCCGGGCGCGCCGAATAGACAACAGGGGAATCCGCCGGATGTTTTGTGCCTGTTGTTTTCTTCAAGATGTAGCCGTGACCCCTGATTAGCCCCGAAAGAGCGGGAGATTGTGCGTGTAGGGTTTTGCAAAAGCCCGCGAAGGAGGGGGAGCACAGTTGGCGGGAGAGAGTAGATCCTTGAGCAAGCAGCCCCGCGGGGAGCGTCATGGAGAGGAGGGGATAAAGGGAGGTGTTTGCGCACACGTGAGTTAGAGCGCGTGGGAGAGGAGAGGAGACGGAGTGTTGGAGTAGGCTGTGTGCCCCAGGCCCAGTTTAGCCCTGAGTCACTGTAGGGATGAGCGGAGTCAGTGATCACCCTAGAGAGGTTCCTGTTCACTACCCTCTGTGTAATTGTATCGGGACTATCCTATTTGGTGGGAAGTCTGGGATCAGACCCCGCGTGGTGTTACTAGTGTCCGGGTGGGATCGCCCTGGACCAGAGAGAGAGAGAGAACGGGAGGAAGGCTTCAACGTGCGGAGACCCTTTGTGAAGATCGTGGTAGATCCGAGTACTGGAGTGCTCGGCAGGTATTTCAGCAAGGGCCCCAACGGTACCATTCACTAATTCAAGACACAGTGGCCGCGCAGTCACCCATACACACACATAGAGACTATCTGTGAAGTAACGGGATGGTGTTGTTTGGGGAATTGGACATGGGGTGGGATCACCCGGTGGCGGGTTCGGGGATTGTGGCGTCCGCCGTGGCGCATGAGCTGTGGTAGCGTCCGCCGAGGCGCAAGTCTGTGTTAAGCCCGCCGTGGCTTGTTATGTTGGGTGGATTTGGGGGTATTGTGTGTACATATATCTGATCTTGGCCTAAGAGTAAAGGAAGTTGGTTACGGTAATTGGCTGTGTGTCAGTAATTATTGCTTAGACGTCCTGCGAAGAACCACTCCCCTGCTGGCGGGAGCTGTCGCAGGTGGAGGTGCTGCACCAGTGATACTAGTTGCGCATACCCCAGGTTCTCCGTGGCAGAGACTCAGACCCTGCGAGCCTACAGGTGATACAGCACAGAGTAGCAGCTTGCTAGCGATAGGAAGCAGGGCTACATTTGGAGGCGCTACTGAGATCTTAGACCTGGGGTGCCCCTCGAAGATAAATTGTTGCTACCATGGCCCTTCCTACCCGTCA
>NC_134488.1:103117512-103202512 GCF_040206685.1 Ascaphus truei | reverse complement strand
ATTACCTTTCAGTTCTCTTTAACATGGTAAGTGCGCAATATACTGTATGTTATAAAGAAGTTATTCCTAAAATGACCTAAAGCAAACACATTGTGTCTAAGAAAACAAATAAAAGTAAATCATTATACAGTACAGTACATTTTAAAAGGAAGTTGTCACTGTACTTGCCCCCTGCGTCAACAGCCAGACTATAAAACCATCAAAGTTTCTTGCTGCCGAGCTTCTTCACGTAGTTTACAACTTCATTGCAAAGGATTCCGTTTGTGGTGGACACTAACCACTGAACTCATTTGTTCTTTGATTGAACTTGTTAGCACCATGTTATTTTTGTAACACGTAGTGGCCACTTCCTTTAAGAACATGGTGAAAAGTCTCACCATCACAAAGAAACAATACTTGTAAACCACGTTGGACTGGCTTGCTAGCCACCATCAGAGAATTATAAGACCCTAGCTTGTAGAACAAGGGAGGCCAACTCCAGTCCTGAAAGGCCACCAACAGGTCAGGTTTTGATGACATCCCTGCATCCCTGGGTGTGTCATTCTGTTTATGTAAATTGCATAACTCTGTATCCCCATTGTACCGCGCCGTGGAATAACGTTGGCGCCTTACAAATAAACCATAATAATATTTACTAAAGTCCCCCAGCTACACAAAGTGTAAAACCAATGCTAAAATACAGCACTATATTGATGTAAGAAAAGTAATAAAATAGAAAGCAAGAGACGTTATTCATCTGGTAAATCTCCGATCACTACTGTATTTTGCATGGTATACTCAGTTGACAGATTTACACCGATTGTTCTGGGAATAAAGATATGCGAAAGTGTTCTAACTTTGATTGCAATTCCTACGTGCGGGGAAACAGTTTCAGGCGAGAAGGGGAATCCTGCTTGTGCAGTCAACACAACATAGACAAACAAATCCTTCAAAGTGCTGGTCTCCTCTAAGACAGAGATACAAACTAGAGCTCTACTCACAAGTTCATAATGAAGTTCTCCATTTAATGTGGCAGCCAAGAACCGTGGAAAAACAACGTTTCAGGTCCCACATGGATATGATGAAAGGTCCGTATGGGACCTGAAACGTTGTTTGTCCACTGTTCTTGGCTGTGACATTAAATGGAGAACTTCATTAGGAACTTGTGAGTAGAGCTCTAGTTTGTATCTCTGTCTTAGAGGAGACCGGAACTTTGAAGAAATTATTTGTTTAACTTTGATTGCAAAGTTTCACGATTTGTTTTCCAATAGACCTATTTACTTATATACCCCAAACAGAGTAATTTATAGCCCGCGTGGAGAGATATCTGTGAACACATCTGAGATACCTGGGTAATAAGCTGATTTAAATATGCAAATTTAAATTTAGTGACGCACACACACTGCATGAAGCTGTAAAGGAGGGAGGGGGGGGACTGGATTGATGTGAATGGGGGACAAACAGAGAGAGGGGGGAGGAGAGAGGAGAGAGAGAGGAGCGGGAACATTACATCCCGGGCAACACCGGGTCTCTCAGCTAGTAGGTTATAAATCACTGTATTTGGAGGTGTATTAAGTAAATGTCCTCTAAGACTATCGCGCTTATGTCAACACAACAACCCTTAAAAAGTGCGATAGAACTGAGAAAAACTGAGAAAAACAAGCGCATATCCCAAATCAACACATTTTTTGTAGCTTAATATACAGCTCCTACAGTAGGAAGAATTTCAATCTATTTTAGTTAATAAACAAGAACCCTATATAAGAAATATAACAAATTACATTTGCCAAAACAAAGACACGGTATAGAATAGAGATTCATGTACAGTGCTTTACAAAACAAAAAGGTGGTATGTGCGAAGCACACACTTTGTAAGAGAAACTTGTGTGTGTTTTCACACTGTCAAAAGCGTTTCATGCCATAATTATCATAATCATGAAAGTACAATTTGATTGATAGAATACAATGACGTGTGACTGTGAAGGCGCGTGCTCGGCACATAGTGTGTGAGTGTGTGTGTGTGTGTGTGTGTGTGTGTGTGTGTGTGTGTGTGTGTGTGTGTGTGTGTGTGTGTGTGTGTGTGTGTGTGTGTGTGTGTGTGTGACTGTGAAGGCGCGTGCTCGGCACATACCCCTTATTTAAAAAAAATCTGTACTGTTGCGATTTTTTTGTATATTTGTCTAATGTGTTATGTGGACAAACCTTGCATTTTGTGCACTTCTGGAGTTTTTATTGTAAATGTGAGATATGTGTGTGTGTGTGTGTGTGTATGTAAATATATACATCATGTGTGTGTGTGTGTGTGTGTGTGTGTGTGTGTGTGTGTGTGTGTGTGTGTGTGTGTGTGTGTGTGTGTGTGTGTGTGTGTGTGTGTGTGTGTGTGTGTGTGTGTGTGTGTGTGTGTGTGTGTGTGTGTGTGTGTGTGTGTGCTTGCGAGATTATATAGTGTATATATGTGGGTATTTGAGTGTATGTATATATTATATATTTTATATATATATATATATATATATATATAAATATATATAATACATACACACACATATACATATGTATGTGTGTGCGTATATGTATTTACATCTGTGTGTATGTGGACATACCAGAACACACCAGAACACTGGTCAGCAGCACAGACTCCTTAGGGCCGGCACCTTGGCCCTGCTTGCATCTCACACCCCGTCCAGGAGACCCCAGGGAGCCGGTCATAGAAGCACTGTGCTCCTGGGAGGCAGTCAGAGCAGCAGTGTCTTGGGGTGTAGAAAAGCTTCTGCACATGCGCAGTGTCACTTCCGTTATTTTTTCCGGGACTATTTTCTGTTTTTTTCCCTATGAGATTTTTTGGGATAGCAGTGCCACGAAAGAAGTTTCACTTCAACAGTAGTTACAGTTATTAATGGCACAGAGTTTGCACGAATGCATATTTTTTTTTTAACTTAGAGAAAACAAGAGTTCCATGTGTACTGCATGGGACACCGCTCCTACTTGTATTGTATTGTATGTCTTTATTTATATAGCGCAGACAAAAAAACGGGCGCTTACCTTAGGATATTAGTACAGGGGGGAGAGTATAATATAATAAAATACTTATCCAAAACCAATATATGTAGTCTTGCACAGTTGGATCCGTGGCTTGCGGTGAGTTCCTCTGCTCGACCCCAGAGAGGGGTATCCAGACCCTCAGAGTAACGCAACGAAGAGAAAAGAAAAGGGGGAGCAAAGGATTAAAAAAGAGATTGACCTCTATTACCAGTACTAAGATGACTTAATGGAGTATCTAGCTGTTTAATAAAGGTGTGATGGTGAATTGACAATTGTTTGTAATCAAATACTCACACGGCCCTGTGTGAGCACATATGTGTAAAGGTATCTTGCTTCTAACAGCTTCTTCTTAGCCCAAGAGGCTGGTCAAGTTCGAATGGGAATGGAGGGGGGGGGGGGGGGTTGAAATATTAGTAATCATAAATTACTTACACGGCCATGTGTAAGCTCAATCCTCTGAGAGATTAGTATGAGGTGCCTCTAGTGGGCCCGTCCGTGGTGATTCCTGTGGCACCGTGTGTTCAGCTGCTGGCGGGCAGAGTGTTGGATGGGGGTTCCCCTTCCCTCACACGTTCCAATCCTCCCCCCCTCCCCGGTTCAGGAATCGGGGATGTGTGGGGTGAGATGATAGCAGGGGGTCAGTGAAAATCTTTGTTCAAAATAGAAGTTTATTAAACATATATATAGAAAAAACTCACAAAGTGATGTTAAAAAAAACCCGTGGCACTCCCGTCGGCGTGGTAGCAGGTCTCCTTCCAGCTGCGCTATCTTCCGCGTCAAAATGAAATTTTGAGCCTGAGGAAGCCGTCCTGAACGGCGAAACGCGTTGCTCTATTTCGTCACATCTTTTTGAACATTGGAGGCCTCCGTAGCCAGTGGAAGCAGACTGCAGTCAGAGCCGCGTCAGAAGCTCCCATCACTTCTGAATCCGGACGCGGAAGATAGCGCAGCTGGAAGGAGACCTGCTACCACGCCGACGGGAGTGCCACGGGGTTTTTTTAACATCACTTTGTGAGTTTTTTTCTATATATATGTTTAATAAACTTCTATTTTGAACAAAGATTTTCACTGACCCCCTGCTATCATCTCACCCCACACATCCCCGATTCCTGAACCGGGGAGGGGGGGAGGATTGGAACGTGTGAGGGAAGGGGAACCCCCATCCAACACTCTGCCCGCCAGCAGCTGAACACACGGTGCCACAGGAATCACCACGGACGGGCCCACTAGAGGCACCTCATACTAATCTCTCAGAGGATTGAGCTTACACATGGCCGTGTAAGTAATTTATGATTACTAATATTTCAAACCCCCCCCCCCCCTCCATTCCCATTCGAACTTGACCAGCCTCTTGGGCTAAGAAGAAGCTGTTAGAAGCAAGATACCTTTACACATATGTGCTCACACAGGGCCGTGTGAGTATTTGATTACAAACAATTGTCAATTCACCATCACACCTTTATTAAACAGCTAGATACTCCATTAAGTCATCTTAGTACTGGTAATAGAGGTCAATCTCTTTTTTAATCCTTTGCTCCCCCTTTTCTTTTCTCTTCGTTTATTTATATAGCGCCATAAATGTACATAACGCTTCACAGTAGTAATACATATCATATAAATAACAAATAATATAAATAACAGGTCATGGGAATAAGTGCTTCAGACATAAACGTAACATTTAGGAAGAGGAGTCCCTGCCCCGAGGAGCTTACAATCTAATTGGTAGGTAGGGAGAACGTACAGAGACAGTAGGAGGGAATTCTAGTAAGTGCGTCTGCAGGGGGCCAAGCTTTATGTATCATGTGTCGAGGATTATCCAGTGCTATTCATATGCTTCTTGAATCAGATGTGTCTTAAGGTGGGTCTTAAAGGTGGATAGAGAGGGTGCTAGTCGGGTATTGAGGGGAAGGGCATTCCAGAGGTGCGGGGCAGAAAGCGAGAAAGGTTTAAGGCGGGAGAGAGCTTTAGATACAAAGGGGGTAGAAAGAAGACATTGTGTACCTGTTCCTGCATCTAAAGTGTGTGGCTAAATCCTGCTTTTTCTGCCTTAGATTTAGTTTCAAGCCAACATTTAGATGAAGACCATCTTTGTTTTGTCCATTGTTATTCCCTTTTCAGGTTCCTTATTCCACCCACTTCTCGTTGAGATCACTCACAAACACACACACACACACACACACACACACACACACGCACGCACGCACGCACGCACTGTCTACGTGTATATACAGTAAATGAGGCTGGTGCAACCAACGTACAGGTGGATTGTGCCATATTAAAGGCACCACTTACAGTATGCTGTCCAAAATTGTTATTTTAGAAGATGTGCAATTGATCCCATGTTCTTTGGGTGGTTTTGCCTCTAAATGATTGTGAAGTCCATTGGTTTCACCTCTGGTTTTTGATTAAGGTGGAATAAAGGAAAATATAAACTAAACTAATGCCCTCAATGTTATACTAACATCTCTACATGTATGGTGTAACATGTTAAAAACATATAAAACCAAACAGGGGGGGGCGTCCCTCAATAAACACAGCGTGCGTATATATCAAAACTGACAGGCTAGGCTTGCTGCACCATCACCCTAAATAGAAGTTGGTGCCATAAGATATATTATACAAACCTAGGGAAAAAATAATATTTTCCCAGGTATGCAAGACCGGACGGTCATCAGTATAATCAACCGGCATGTTATTTTTGTAACACGTAGTGGCCACTTCCTTTAAGAACATGGTGAAAAGTCTCACATGCTTATGAGGAAGCGGATAACTATTTGCAATTAATAGCGGAGAACCTAGTGAGGATCAGTGTGACAGCGGCAGTCCGAGGCCGGTATTTTCATGCCTGACTATATGTTGAAGAGAAATCTATTTGGTCACAGGCGTGTGACTTACTATCCATGTTTGTATGTATGTATGTATGTATGTATGTATGTATGTATGTATGTGTGTATGTATGTGTGTCTTTATTTATATAGCGCCATTAATGTACATAGCACTTCACAGCAGTAATACACGTGCCAATCAAATAAATAACAAATAATATAAATAACACATAAAGGGGAGAAGTGCTTCAGACAAAAAAGTAACATTTAGGAAATGGAGTCCCTGCTCGGAAGAGCTTACAATCTAATTGGTTGGTAGGAAGAACGTACAGAGACAGTAGGAGGGCGTCCTGGTAAGTGTGTCCGCAAGGGGCCAAGCTTTATGTATGAGGTGATGAAGAAGAAAGGCAGTGCATAGCAAAAAAACTAGGGGAGTAGGGTCCAAATATGCAAAAAAGATTTAATGGCAAGACATATGCACAGAGGTAAACCTCCTACGCGTTTCGAACCAAAGTACTTTATCAAGTGCTTGATGAAGTACTTCGGTACGAAACGCATAGGAGGATTTCCTCTGTGCATATGTCTTGACATTTAATCTTTTTGGCCTCATTTGGACCCTACTCCCCTTGTTTTTTTGCTGTGTGCTGCCTCTCTTCTTCATCTCCTGGATTCTGCGTCAGCAGTTGCACGCATTCTTTCTCCAGCATCAGGAAGTGGGTCATTTTTAAGAATACTTTCACTGAGAGACTGTGAGTACCTATTGTTCTTTATAGATGTGGGACACTCCCAGTAAAGCAAGGGGATTGTGATCACATCACTTACCCCTGGTTTTAGGGAATATCTCAATTGAATACCTTCATTAACACGAACTTACAATCATCGTTCTATATGGTTACATTTGCCTTTTCACCCACTGTCCCACTATATACTGGATTTTATTTCATTGTTATTGGTCCCGTCATAGAGCGCCCTTACCACTTCCCATATCTATTATGTATGAGGTGTAAATTATCAGCCATGGAGCTACTCATATGCTTCCTTAAGCAAGTGTGTTTTAAGGTGAGTCTTAAAGGTGGATAGAGAGGGTGCTAGTCGGATATTGAGGGGAAGGGCATTCCAGAGGTGGGGGGCAGTGAGAAAGGTTTAAGGCAGGAGAGGGCTTTAGATAAAAAAGGGGGTAGAAAGAAGACATCTTTGAGCGGAACGCAAGAGTCAGGATGGTGCATAGCGAGAAACTAGGGCTGAGATGTAAGGAGGAGCAGAAGAGTGTAAAGCTTTAAAAGTGAGGAGAATTGAGTGTGTGATTCGAGATTTGATAGGAAGCCGGGAGAGTGATTTCAGGAGGGGAGACGCTGAGACAGATTTCGGAAATAGTAGAGTGATTCTGGCAGCAGCATTTAGGATAGATTGTAGGGGAGACAGGTGAGAGGTATGAAGGCCGGACAGCAGGAGGTTGCAGTAATCGAGACAGGAGAGAATGAGGGCCTGAGACAGAGTTTTAGCAGTGGAGCAACAGAGGAAAGGGCGTATCTTTGTAATATTGCGGAGGAAAAGCGACAGTTTTAGCTACCTTTAGCATGTGAGAGAGGAGTCAAGTGTTACCCCTAGGCAGCGTGCTTGTGCTACTGGGTGTATGATAGTACTTCCAACAGTATTGTGGAAGGAGGTAGAGGGGCCAGGTTTAGGAGGAAATATGTGGAGCTCTGTATTTGACATGTTAAGTTTAAGGCGGCGGAGGGCCATCCAGTATGATATAGCAGAGAGATATTCAGAAACTTTGGTCTGTACAGCAGGTGTATGGTATGGGGTTGAAAAGTTCATTTGTGTTATCAGCATAGACGTGATATTTGAACCGAATAGATGTGATTAGGTCACCTAGAGACAGTGGGTAAAAAGAAAAGAGAAGAGGACAGAGAGGACAGAGAGGACAGAGAGGACAGAGAGGACAGAGAGAGGTTAGCAAAAGAGACACTGAAAATACGATGGGAGTGGTAAGAGGAGATCCAGGAGCGAGCTTCATTACGAATACCAAGAGTTTGGAGAATGAGAATGAGAAGGAGAAGAGGGTGGTCCACAGTTTCAAATGCTGCAGAGAGGTCGAGTAATATGAGCACAGTGTAATGACCTCTGTCTTTGGCAGCATGGAGGTCATTAGTTATTTTAGTGAGGGCTGTTCCAGTGGAGTGAACAGTTCAGAAGGCAGATTGTAGAGGGTCTAGGAGAGAATAGGTGTTGAGAAAATGGAGAAAGCGAGAGAATACAAGACATTCAAGGAGTTTAGAGGCAAAGGCAGGAGGGAGACAGGCCGATAGTTAGAAAGACTGGTAGGGTCAAGCTTGCTATTTTTGAGTAAGGGTATAACTGTTGCATGTTTGAAGGAGGAGGGAAAGGTAACAGAGTAGAGGGAGGAGTTAAAAATGTGTGTGAGCGTATGGATTATAGTAGGAGCTAGAGGTTTTAGGAGATGGGAGGGAATAGATTCAAGAGGACAAGTGGTAGAGGGAGGAGATCAGCAACGACACATCCCCCTCTGTGACAGCGGAAAAAGGGTCAAGAAAGGCAGGAGTAGAGTTAGGCAGAGGTGTAGGGTGGGAGGAGGCAACAGAGGCGAGGTCCTGAAATATGGATTCCACCTTTTCCTTGAAATAGTTGACAAAATCCTGAGGTGAGATGGTGAAAGAAGAACAGGCAGCAGAGGGTGGTCTGAGTATGGAGTCAAACACAGAGAAGAGTCGGCATGGGTTAGACTTGTGAGTGTTGATTAGTGAAGAAAAGTAGGTTTGTTTAGCTTTGGAGAGGGCAGAGTTGAAACAGGATAGCATATTATATGTGTGCATATGTAGAGTATATGTATGAGTTTAATTGATTTTATATACATATACATAATTTATTTTTGAATTAAATACAGGCTTTTACTTAAGCAGGCATTGAAATACTTTATAGTTAGTTTGAGAACAACTACAATTAAAAACAATACAATTATTATTGAAAGCCAGAGTTTTAATACATTATTATAAGAATATACATTCAATTTACAGACATTATATATGTATATATGTACGGTATGTGTAAGGTGGATATGAAGGACTTAACCAGCCCTACCAATCACAGAGCCAAGTGCATTAATAAACAGCCTTCATGGCCAATGTCTGTGTACAGAAGAAAGGAGTAAGACCAAAGGACACTAGGGATCAAGAATGTGGATATATATAGGTTGGTATGGGCAAGTTAAGTGAGACCCACGAGGAGAAATGAAAGAGAGAAACTCTCCTGAGGAGACCGGCACAGAATACAACGTGGCTGTAGAGCATGAAGGTCCCGCAGAACAGCACTCACGGGAGACGGCAGGCAACAAATAGCTTTGATATTCCATTGAAAAGAGGGAACCTGTGCAAGCTGGGATTCAGGGTTGTCACTAATAAAGCAAGAAGGCATCTGGGAGATCGCTCCCACAACTCATCAGTATATTTTATAAGTGTCCAGCTAACGACATCACCTCTCTACATACCAGGCACGCAACTATTTCAAGGACACTGCTTCTCATAAACTCCAATGCTGTGCCGCCACCAACAATGGCGCATTAGTTAGTACATGGGCCACCGGGACTGATTAAGTGATTCATTTGGGACATTAGCGTAACAATATCGTTACTGTATTATATTTGTGAGTGTCCAATTTCTTATGTGTGGTCTCCTAATATGAGGGCCACTGCACGGGAATGCCCCTTCTGTAATGTACTATTATTCATAAGAGAAGTGTCCAGTTGTGTTGTCTGACATCAAGCCTGATTCTTAGCAGGCTCAGTTCTTTATAATTGACCACCATTGTAAATTGTCTAAAATACGAATTTATAATCCAGTGCTCCAATTTTTGAACAGCTGTATAATTCTTTCACCATTTAGGCATCACGGGATACTGTAACTACATCTAAACAAAAGAAATGTGGAGGATATCTTTTTATATTTGTTCTTGTGTTCTTTTGTCAACACTTATTCTCTCCTAGACACTGTACAATCTGGCTTCCGCACTGCTCACTCCACTGAAACAGCCCTCACTAAAATAACTAATGAACTCCTTGCTGTCAAAGACAGAGGTCATTACACTCTGCTCATATTACTCAACCTCTCTGCAGCATTTGATACTGTGGACCACCCTCGTCTCCTTCACATTCTCCATACTCTTGGTATTCGTAACAATTCTATCCTAGATCTCCTCTTACCTCTAACCATCGTACTTTCAGTATCTCTTTTGCTAACACCTCCTCCTATATCGATCTCTCTGTGGGGCTACCCCAGAGCTCTGTCCTGGGACCTTTTCTCTTTACACACCCTCTCTAGATGACCTAATCACATATCTTGGGTTCAAATATCACCTCTATGCTGACAACACACAAATCTACTTTTCAACCCCTGACCTTACACCTGCTGTACAGACTAAAGTTTATGAATGTCTCTCTACTATATCATCCTGGATGGCAGGCCCCCGACTTAAACTTAACATGGCAAAAACAGAGCTCCTCATACTTCCTCCCAAACCTGGCCCTACTATCTCCTTCCACATTACTGTTGGAACTACTGTCATACACCCTGAATACTTACCAGAACTCCCTCCTACTGTCTCTGTATGTTCTCCCTACCTACCAATTAGACTGTAAGCTCCTCGGAGCAGGGGATCCTTTTCCTTAATGTTACTTTTATGTCTGATGCACTTATTCCCATGACCTGTTATTTATATTATCTATTATTTATTTGATTACCACGTGTATTACTACTGTGAAGAGCTATGTACATTAATGGCGCTATATAAATAAAGACATACAATACATACAATACAATACACCCAGTATCCTAAGCACGCTGCCTGTGGGTCACACTCGACTCCTCTCTCACATTCGCCTCTCACATTCAAAAGGTCGTTTTTTCCTCTGCAATATTAGAAAGATACGACCTTTCCTCTGACTGCTAAAACTCTGACACAGCCCCTTATTCTCTCCCATCTTGATTACTGTAACCTCCTGCTGTCCGGCCTTCCTGCCTCTCACCTCCAAAAGAGCTTACAATCGAATTGGTTGGTAGGAAGAACATACAGAGACAGTGGGAGGGCATTCTGGTATGTATCTACATACATACATACATACATACATACATACATACATACATACAATGCACTACAATGTGGAGCTCAGTGCACCTGAACTCCCATCCATCAGGAAGTGAGATCAGATCTATGGGGTAAATGCATCCAACATCAGAAACCAAACCCATCCTGTTTCATTACCAGTGAATGAGGGGGTGTGAATGAACGTCGCTGTTTCACTCAACTGGCAGGTAAACTGGTGGAACTGGTTTTATCATTCAGAGAATGGACCAAGCTGAGCATGAAAAGGGAGACACGCCTGCTGCACTGTCACAAGCTTATGGAGATGGGTAATTGCAGAGCTGATTTCTTCTTTAACTCTAAAGGGGTTATTCATCAATCTCCATTATGGGTAACACTAGAAATGTGAAAACTGTTCGAAATGCGCCCCCCGGCGAAAACATTTCACTAAAATGTTAAAATAATAAATCACACCTTTACACCATGAATGTGCAATTTCGCCAAGCATTTTTTTTAAGGCTAGACCCTGAAATAGGGCTTTTGCTGAAGATTTCTGTCTACATAGACTCGGCGAATCGCCTGGGAACTCTGACTGAGCCGCAATTCATTTCGCAACTTAAAAAGGGCAAATTTCACATGGTTCTGGAACTCTTTAGTTAACGCACCCAAATGGGCATTCTAGTCGATGGTTGTTGATGCCTGTTCGGGTGCGTTAACCGTCTGTACTAGTTGCCTTCATTTTATTAGAAAATGTCGATTAATAATAATTTAAAAAAATATATATTGTATAGTGCTTGCTGTGTACACACTGCTGTACATAGAATTTTTGCAGATATTACTCCCTGCTCAGATGAGCTTACAATCTACGTTTTTGGAGCCTGAGGCACAGGGAGATAAGGTGACTTGCCCAAGGTCACAAGAGCTGACACAGGGAATTGAACCAGGCTCCCCTGCTTCACACTGTCAGCGTTTACAGTCAGTTTCTCTGCTCACTCACTCATTCTCCCCATATTAAGTCTATGGAATTGCATTGCACACAGGAGCTGTGCTCTTACTTGTCAGAGGGGCCAGCAGCGTTGTGCGATGCTTTAAAAACGTGTCTGACTTCAGGGAGGTCACCTCATTTTTTTTTTTAATTAGATGTTCACTTGTTTGTTTTGTTTGTCCACAATCCCTTACACACCATGTTAACTTATTTCAATAAAATCGAGTTTTACATTTAGGTGTCTATTGTGCCACATCCAAAGGGGATACTTCTCCATCTTTTTCATTCATACTTCACCTTCCCCAGTGAGCACCACCTTTCCATTGATGTTGGGGATTTTTTTATTCTATTTTGACTTTAATACCCTCCTTATCTCGTTAGAGCAAGGTCACACTCCTGCCCTCACGAGCCTCTCTGTCTCAATTAAGATCACCTAATTTCCTCATAAGTGCCATGAAACTGCAAGCTTTTCAGTACATTATTTCCTTATGCAACATGGCCCTGCCTTTGCCAACCTTGGAACAGTAAAACAAATATACTGTACTTGGCGGAGGAGTGTTTGTCAATTGTGGGACCTACTGTACAGTATGCAGGTATGTATCGCGAGCCTGCATCTGTCACTTTCTTCAATGCCTAGAGTTACGGTGGGTAAAAAAAAAAGGTGATAAAACCCCTCCACTTTACAGTGTACAGTAAATAAATGCGGAATCTTTGCTTTCACTGAATACAATTAAATCTCTAAGCAAATGAAACCCCTTCGCTACAAAACGGCCAGAAACGTTTTGCTTTGCAATTTTGTCCCCTTGTCAGTGACAAAAGTAAATAAATGTGCCCTTAGAATGAACAAAGCCTTGTGTAATGGACCGTGGACGGCTCCGTGCCATGTGAATTTGCATGTTCAGTACTGTACTTACAGTAACTACTTTGGGCATCTGCAGTTCAGTTAACCCCCTTCCGTGCCAAAGCCTATATCAATTGAGTTATAAAAATGATGGTGCATACCAACATGAGGAACTAAGTTCCCGAACAACAGTATTAATATCTAGCCATCAGCATGGTAACTAACAAGGAACTCACTTCTATACATAGAATTCCAGGGACAAATTATTCACCTCTCTGGACACGGACTACATTCCCTGGTGGGAACAATCGTGGTCCTGATTGTTGACGACATGAGGTGGTCTCTCTGAATCAGAAGTTACGTAGATTCCAATTGTAACCCTGTGTAGTTTATGGGTTATATGTCTTTCTCCTCCTGTGTCGTAATCCCTGATAAGGGCAGGTTTGCCAGGAGTAATCATGAGGTTTTCCCTCATCCCCTGTGATGTGTATTGTGTAGTGAATGAAGTGACATCATGCTCTGTGTCCACTTACAGTGACACAGGGGTGGTGCCTACTGAAGCTATATAGTATGCAACACTTCCTGAATTTAGTCAGTGTCTCATCCCACCTGAATGAGACTGTCTGACCCAACACACTGCCAGGGCTCTGGTAAGGATTGTGGCCCTCCCCTAGGGGAGAGGTGGGCAGACTATTCCCCTTACTCTATTAGGGAGTAAGGGAAGAGCAAGGACAGCTTATAGGGCCCTGACTAGGAGTGGTGTCCAGGGACTTCCTTGAGGTGGGCAACCTTTATGATGAGCGGCTAGAGACCGGCCGCAATGATGGGCAGTCTGTCACTAATGATGTTAATAAAGAATGTCCAACATGAAAGAACCTTCTTGCCTGAGAGTGGAGTCATTCAGGGAGAAGCTGCACCCAGAGGTTCTCTTTCAGAGACTCCTCCCTGCTGTCGTGGGGACCTGGAAGAGATGGAGGCGCTGTACCAGAAGTGAGTAGTTCTCAGCATTACCTCATGAGCCAGTCCTGATGTATTTCCCCATATCACCGGGGAAGACTCAGGAGTTCTGCAAGCCAGCAGGTGCACCACACTACATTACATGTAACATGGGGCAGTTTCCTCACGTAAGGGGCCAATGTGAGATTGGGGGGGGGGGGAGGAACACCGTTACACAATCATTATCCTTTACACAGGCAGACTGTAAACAAGTCTGAGGAATACATTAGGGGAACCTACTCACATGTAATACCTGACCAATTATCTATGAAAAGAACTTGGTGGAATGTAATAGCACATTAAGATGCTCCATAAATGTTGTTACGTGAACTGCTGAAGTTAATGACAAACTAAGCAAATCAGACGACCACAAAAATAGCCACGATTCTGAAGAGCTTATGAACCAGGATACAAAGAGAAATAAAGATAGAGGTCTGGTAGCTGTTTGAAGTTGATGAGACTGGGAGTAACAGAGCATGGGTACAAGTTCATGACGATCGTAGTCGATCACAAGTAACTCTTTGTGCCAATGTATGATTGCAAAAGATAATGTTCTATGACATCTATGCATTAATCATATGATGGGACAATATGGATCCCAATGTTCCCTGTTAATTGTGTAGTGTTAGTAACATTGGTTGAATGCAATCGAGTGGAATATACGGTATGGAAAATCACTGCTTGTTATTTACGAAACAAAACTTCCACTTCTTTTTCAAAAGACAGGGGAAAATAACCTCTGCATTTCTATTCTTACAGCTTACAAATATTATAGATATTTCCATTACTTTAAAATTAGTGTCGACAGAGTTCTGTTCCTTGTCAAAAGGATTGAGCTCTTCTACATTTAAATACAATAATACAACTCTGAGAAGTACATCAACCACTGAGTTAAACCCTTTCTGCAACCTGAAAACAGCTTCATTATAGTACAGTATGTTTGGCTCTTTAGAGGGAAAAGAACACATTCTTCTATAGTATACACTTTAAACAAAGGTTGTATTATCCCAAGGAATCACAGAAAAAAGGTAAGGTGCAAAACAGCGCTAATGATATTGATTGAAATTAAATAAATGTTCAGGCAGCCAGGTGGATGACTGGTAGTACAACCAGTCAGGGAAGCAAATGAGAAAAAAGGTTAAACCGGCGCCAAAGGGGGGTAAATACCAGACCAGTGGAGGGTGTGACAGTCCAAATACAGTCCTTGGGATGCTGAATAGTGATGATTTCAACTCAGCAGTGCATATGTGGAAAAAGAAAAAGAAAAGAAAAAGATAATGGTGCAGTAAATCAACACAGGGGGGGGGGGGGGGGGGAAATGCACAAATAATTATCCCAAGGAACATATTGCTGGATTTTCTGTAAACAACGACTCTGTTACAAGTACAGTGTGGAAGTTCACAGACAGCATAGCTGAGATAAACGAAAGAAATCCCATAAATAATACAGGTTCCTTCTTTCGTTTCCCTGTAACACTCCTATCGCTAAAGTAAAGTAATTGGTTGAGTCATCTTTCACGCCTGGAATGGTGCAGCAAACACAAAGTGTACATTGTATTAAAGCAGCACCCCAGGTTACATTTCTTGCTTTGTTTATTTATTTATTTTAGTTGTAGGTTTGAAGCAGGGGAGGTCTTAACGGCGTTAATTTCAGCTCTGGGGACACCTTGCTTCTCGATAAGCTTATTTCCGTAGGGAGCGCCGATATCTCTGCAGGTAGCAGCTCCGACAGGGCTTGTTGGGGCGGACATAACGGCGGCTTTGAATGTGTCGCGTCTTGCGGGCCAATAGGAAGCCGTGACGTCATCCCTTTGCATTTTCCTATTGACCTGTGTAGCCATGTTACCTTTTTCTCCCCTCGACCCCCCAGGGAGCCTCCGTGGCCACGGACGCGGTCGGGTACTGCCAGAGGCAAGCGGCAGACCCGACGGCCATTCAGGAGGGTGGGGGCCGAGGAGGGAGCTCGCCGGAGTGCAGGAGATCTCCGGCGGCTCTTGCACAGGGCGCCGCCATGTTGCGCCGGTTCGCGCATGCGCAGAGAGTCCCCGGCGGCCCGAGATAGTCGCGCATGCGCAGAAGATCGCGCGAGGGCAGGGAAGTCGCACGAGTGGGAGAATAGGTAGGGAAACAGTGAGGCGGCCATTAGCTGCTCGCGCATGCGCAGGAGAGGCGCGAGACTACAACTCCCATGGGGCATAGCGAGACAGGCACCAGGTGCCTGATAGTGGCCAATAGGGCAGCAGGATTACACTGGGCCAGAAAGAGATACATTTCGCGGGCTTGGAGCACGGCAGTCAGAGTCAGGAGCCCAAGGAAGGAGGTAGGGTGCAGGAGCCGGAGACTCCCTGCACTAGGCCAGCGGCCCTAAGGCCCTAGTTAACCCTGTATTCCCCCAGGTTAGTGAGTGTTGCCAGGGATAGTCTCAGAGAGGGACCCTGTCACTCATGGTAGTCAGAGCTGGGGAATAGCCAGGGATAAAGGGGGCTGAGGTTAGTCTGCAGAGCGTTGCGGCAGGCATTTAGGTGAATTAGTGGCACGAGACAGCTGGGGGGTTCATAGCGGTAACCAGTCCGGGGAGCCATAGCCCAGGGTCCGTGTTGCGAGTGGCGAGGCGCTGGGGGGGTTCATAGCGGTAACCAATCCGGGGAGCCATTGCCCAGGGCGGCGTTGCGCATAGTACGAGGCACCTGGGGGGGTTCATAGCGGTAACCAATCCGGGGAGCCATGGCCCAGGGCCCGTATTATGAGTAGGGTGGGTACAAGACCTACCTATATAGGATAGGCAACCCCAAATGCCCTAGGAGTTGACCCTTAAGCCACTTAAGAATGCTGTGCTATAGGGACGGCCTATAGTGCAGGGTGTGTCACGTTGCTGTATCGTTAGAGAGGGACTCATCGGATGCTGTGGTTCCAGTGACGGAGTTCGGACCCACGTTGGGGTCCACGGAGAATATCACCTGGAAAGGATCAGACGGATGCATCGCACGTCTGACCCTTTCAGAAGACTGTTGCGGACGTATTATACCAACACATGTGCACCAACAGGCCTAGAGGTTTTAGTGACTGCGCAGTCACCCATTGACTATCTCCGTAGGAGTACGGGACATTGGGTGTGGGGGTTTCACTGGACACTGGGTGGGATCACCTAGTGTTGGGGAAACGTCCTGCGAGACGTCACGGGTAGTGTCTCCTCGTGAGAGGGACACAGGTTATGAGGTTATGTAAATGTGATGATATTCTCCATGCATATTAGTAAAGCCCTTAGTTATTATACCCCATTGTGTATGTGATCATTGTGTTTGTCCTGCGAGGATCCACTCCCCCTCTGGTGGGAGCCATCGCAGGTGGAGGCGCTGCATCGTGTAAGTGAATACCCATAGTATTGTGTTATTACCCCAGGTTCCCCGTGGCGGAAGCTCAGCCCTCCTGTGAGCCAACAGGTAATGCACCACACCTGTGTAACCTTGTATGTTCCTACACCTCCACAGTATAAACTGCGATTGGGGGGGGGGGGGGGGGAACCCGTTACACCTGCATGACAAGGGACATTTAAACATGAAGGCACCCCCTTCGGAGGTAAGTATTTCAGAAATCAGGGCGTCCGCGGAGCTGAAATTAACATAGTTATGCTCCTGAAAATCCTGCCTCAAACCTATAACTAAAATAAATAAATGTAACCCCTAGATGTATTTGTAACCTTTTCATGGATACTTAAGGTACTGTTGGACAGGTCCCCGGGTGATGACTGTGAATCCAGGAAGGGATTCATATGACCGGGTATCAGGAATGATGATGCATGGGAGGAGGAGCCCGAAGAGACAGACATGGGGGCAGGATGTGAGTTGAGGGGTCACAACTGCTACAGAGAGAGAGAGAGAGCTGTTAGGAGCCCTTGTCCCTAGAAGAGACAAGGCGAGAGTGCAGCGTGGTGACAGAGCCACCCCATCCCCAGCACAAGGGAAAGCAAAGAGTGCCCTTGGGAGAGCGCGGCAACACTATCCAGCCAAGCAGAGGGTCTGGGTCTGTGAGTACTTCACAAGGATATGTGTTCAGGGGGATCGCCCTGCTGCCTACTGCAGTATCCTTTTGTAAATACACACAAACTCACTTTTATCTTTGTGCAGCCACAGGCCTGCACCTTTAGTCATCAGATTAAAGTCAAGAAGCCCCAAGCTGTGCCGGCACCGGAGTAATGACATTGGGGGGACTAGTGCAGCGATACAAGTGGATTTCTGCAAAAATTATTCTTTATTTAGCCAATATTGCTCTGACGTTTCGGCAGATACAACTGCCTTTTTCAACAAAGTATCATAAAGAGATATATTGCTGTGCTCCAATCAGCAGATTGTCTATTAGGCCGAGTCCATAGATGGACAGGCCGTGCTGAGGCGTGCAGATGCTCCGTGCTGAGCCCCTGCATCCTCAATGAGGATGCCTTGAGAGGGCGTGCTGACGAGTTGGAGGTTTCAGCCGAGCGCCAAGCTGTTTTTCAGCGCGCTGTCGGCTGAAAACCTCCAATCACAGCACAGCAGCGTCAACGTCACGGCGCCGTGACGTCGGCGCCGTGACATTGACGTCAGTGCGTCGCGGGGGATTGGCCCAGCGACGTCCCTGCCCCGCCTCCAACCACCTCCCCCGTCTCCCTTCGCGCACGCTGGCTCGCCTGCAAGTCCGTGCAATCGCGCTGACTGAAGCAGGCGAGCCTCAGCGTTAGCGCGCCTCCGCTCTCCCCACCCCTCTATGGCCCGGGCCTTATTCTGAAAGCTGTAACAATAATGAGTTACACTTAGTAGTATAATGTTACATAGTATCAGCTGCAGCATTTCACAGACTGCAGCACAAAGTCAGAATGCGGCCATTTTGTTAGGCACACAATCAGGATTTTTACAGATTTATAACACGAGCACCAAATAATTGCCACCTTAGGAAAGAAAGTAGAATTATATATTGTCAATTGCTTTACATATAAAAATAAAGAGAAATAAAGGGGGGAGAGGGGAAGTAGTATTACTGCTTTAAGTAACCTAGCCTTATTTAACCATAACACTGCTTGGTGACTCTGGGACGAATATGATTTCGTCTCTAACTAGCTCATTTGCATTTCATTTCAAATAATGAAAGTAAAAAATAACGCCAATGTCGTAACAGGAGTAAAACTAGATTAACACCACGTTATTTACAATAGGGAATGGTGCGTTACATTTACAATGCGTTAACTTAGGCTAATGTCATGTTAAATAGGCTCGCACTACTTAGTGAATCTGGGCCTTTATCTAACACCTGAAAACTATTATTGGTATATTCAAAGACGGCTACTAGTGAATGGTACATGTAACATATCCATACTCCATACATACTCTTCTTCATATCCATAAGAGTAACCCCTGATTCTCTTCCAAAGCTGATCTTCCAGTATGTGAGCAAATCCTTTGTAATTCCAGGGTCATTTGGTGTCGGTGGAAGTTGGAATGTTAGGCATCTATAAGATAAGTATGATAGCAGCCTTAGGTGAATTAATGACAGTGCCATAAACATTGAATGAATCACTCCATCCATGACATGCCACTGGAGAGGCAGCAAGAACTTGAAATCCCATCACAAATGGGACAAAGTCTATCTTTCATGACTAGAACATGGAGCTGTTTTTTATTATATGTAACAGGTTTTGCCCCACCCCCTCTCTGGGAGATCTCACTATTACACTGTGTTTTGTGGTGCTGACCTGCTGGCTCACAGAGTGCTGAGCGTCTGCCGATGGTTGGGGGGACCAACAGGGCAGGCTTTCAGGGTGATGGTTGGCTCTTTGTTACTGGTGCAGCGCCTCCAACTCCGGCAGGCTCAAGTAGCACTGGATGCAATCCCTATAGGAGAACTCTCTGATACTCCCTCTGATTAATCGCAGTCTCAGACTGGAGTGTATAGTAAACAGGAACGGCTTTATTTTCTCTCCAACAGGATACAGTATACAATGGTACACTCTTCTCCCTCTTCTGGATGGTCCTTAGGCTCAACCCAGGAGGCTTGAGGCCCCAAGGGTCTATCCTCATCTCTTCCCCTATTCCCTGGTGGAATAGGGGGTAGTGGTCCCTCTCCCCTAAGGAAGGTTTTCAGAGCCCTGACACCACACTCCCAAGCACTCCGACTCTTCTAAATTCGGCTGTGCAGTCCCTTTTGTACCCAGAGGGAGGATCCAAGGTCTGGACACCTAATTGGGCAGTACACAGGCCTTAGCCTGCCCTCCCTGTCACTCATGGAAGCTGCTTACTGCAGGGGAAACCCCAGATTAACCCTAACACTGCCTGCACTGGTACCAAGGCTCATGTGTTAGGCAGGGCAGATTAGTAGCCAAAAAGGATACATGGCTTCATATGCATAACTTAACCTTTGACATTTTCCCTGGAACCCCAGTTAATAATTTGTAACAACTGTCAAAGGAAGCAAACTCAGCCATTCTACTGTCCAACCCCATAAGGATAACATGGAGAGGGATAGGACAGCAGGTCTATGGCGTGAGTAAATGAATCAAAGTAGAGAGCGGTACTAGTTATGTGAGTTATATTAAACATAATGACAGCCAGGCACAACATATTAGTATGAGTTTATTATATAGGCTGTGAGTTATATTAAACATAATGACAGCCATGCACAACATATTAGTATGAGTTTATTATGCTGTACGATGGCTTGATGGTTACATCATTCTTACAAGCTGTCATGGAAGACCAGACGACTTACACAGGGATCCTAGCACAATGCAGAGTAAGGGGTTAAATAAACTAAAAAGCCAACAGGGAATATTACAAGCAATTAACCCAGGTAAAACACCCCAACAATTGTGTGAACCACTTAAAACAGCTAGATTCCGCACTTACGGGTTTATCAGAGGTTTCCTAACTCTAGGTGCTGGGCGTGACATAAGCCTGTTTACTCAGCCATCTCCCAGAAATCTAGCCTTGTCCGTGGCTACAAAGTCCTCCGATCACCGCTGGCTCGTATTCTGACACCCTCCAATCTCAGAGACTACCCAAGAGCAACATCCGACTGTCTGGAACTCTAGGGCGGCCTGGCATTTATAGACTTCCCCGTCATTCAAATGCTTGGAGAAACGGAGGTCTGACCGTTTGCCGATCCGGTCGAGCAGGAGATACGGATGAACCAATCAGAGAAGCGCTTACGGCTGCCATTGCCAGGCGAGATGATCCGAGTTCCAATAAGGCGGATTGAATGGCGGTCCTGAAAATGACTCCGCTTCCGGTCCTTGTGTAAAATCAGCAGGGGTCTTTTTGTCACAACCTTTCCTGGACTCTGCGGTATACGCCTAACCCTCCCAAGAACTGGAAAACTGTCCGGAAATGGGGGCATACATGCCCTTTCATGGGTATTCCCCCCCCCCCCCCCCCTAACCCAGGGAAATCAATTGTCCAGCAGGGGGACATGGTTCTCAGGGAGAAAAGAGTCTCTGACTTGGCCCCCTATGTTCAGCAAGGTGGTACTGCAGCCCCACATGTGTAAAAGCACTACATACCATACGCATTACCACTGCTCTCAAATACAATAATAATGTTTACATTTAACGTGATTTGGGGAAATGCATTCATAGGCAAACCCAGTGCCTTTGAATAACCCGTGGGTCTCGGGAAGTAACCCTGATGAAAGGGACATCTGTATCAGGCTTATTTTAACCATCCTGCTGCCTTTTTCGTCACACAAACCAACAATGGTAACTTACGCAGCTCCACTTCCCTATATATATGTAGCCCTGTTCCCCCCCCCCTCCCTGGAAACAGGTTGCTGCTACTACTGATGTCTTGGTGCTGGCATACCTGTGAGGCTGGCAGGAGAGCTGAGAGTTTGCGATGTATGGGGGAACCAGGTCAGGCTCACAGTGATCCTATGTTGAGGCCTTGTGCCATGCACAGATCTTGGGTCCACACCTCAGGAGGGTGGGAGCTGGACTCACACACGCTCCTCTCGCCAGGAAGGGTGGAGGAGGACTCACGTCTGAACCCTAGAAGGGTGATGACAGAACTGACTCCTATAATTTGGAACATCCTCCCTAATGCAAAAGGGGAGGGCACAGGGTCTTCACCAGGATTGGCTGCATCACAGACCCCATGACACCACCTCTCCCGCCACTCATCGAGGCTGCGTGAGGGTGGGGGGGGTTAAACCCCACAGGATAGCCTGTCACTGCCTGTAGCTACTAAGACTTACGTAACAGGAGGGGCAGAAAGATAGCTGGACCAGCCATGGCTATATGTATATTAATTTCATAGGGTACCCAACTCCTGTTCATGTGTTTGTATAATTTACATATGTTTGGCAATGGGTTCTCTGTAATAATGTTGGGTATGCTCTTAGTTGTACAGCAACAAAAAAAAACATATATGTTTGTGTAGCCCTGGTAAGAAATGGGGCTATAGTTCTATCCTCCACCTGGTATAATCCCTGGTAAGGGCAGGTTGCCAGGAGTTACCATGGGTTTCCCCCACTTTAAGCACTTGCCCTGAGTGGTGGAGGTAGGCCACCTGACCCTGTGTCAAAGCAAGAGACACAGGGGCTGTGCCTGCTGAGATCATAAAAGAGCAGTGCATTTCCTATTTAGTGTTGTTCTGTCAGTCTGACAGTAGTTATAGTGAGTTAGTGAGGAGAGGAGTGATCAGCTCATGAGTAGAGCTGATATAGCTGTAGTTAGTGAGGTGGACCACATAACTCTCACCCTGCTTAGGGGCTGAGGGAAGAGCTAGCCCCACTCTGGATGCCCTTTGGGTCCAGAGTGGCAGCAGGGACATCACAAAGGAGAACAGTTAGTAGACTGTGCATCAACTGTACCTGTCGGCTGCTGCTGCTGCCCAAGAGAATAAAGAGACTGCTGCTTTAAAAGATAATCCGTGTGTGAGACTGGAATCTCTCATCCCTGTGGGGAATCTCTGTGGTAAGGATTCCACCCCGCATTCCTGGGGCTTACTATAGATGGAGGCGCTGCACCATTGAACAAAGACGAATGCATTCACCCCAGTAACCTGTTCCTCTTATCCCCCATGTCATCGCGGGAGACTCAGGCCCTCCTGTTGCCAGCATAAAGTGAGTGTCCTTAAACCGGGGTATGCCTGTATGTTGAGATGGGTCACAGGTTATGCAGAATTTAACAGTATAGCACATTTTGTAGAGCTACTGCCTTAAAACTGCAAGCCAGCGATTTGTTCTGCAAAATGTTTTGTAAACTGTATTGATGCAGGGGGTCTTCAGAGCTGAACCCCGTCAATTTCAGCTTCGGGAGCCCCCTACTTATGGAGATACTTACCTCTGTAGTGGGTGCCGGTGGCCACTCTGCTCGGCTAGCCGGGTTCACGTAATGGCCGCTTTTCAAAGCTCCCACGCCTTGCGGGCCAATAGGAAGCCGTATAGGAAGCTGTGACGTCATCCAGTGTGGCTTCCTATTGGCCCACGTGACGCAGGAGGGATAGCAGCACCCCCTTCGGAGGTAAGTATCTCTGGGAGCAGGGGGTCCCCGGAGCTAAAATGAATGGGGTTCAGCTGCGCAGACCCCGTTTCAATCCTCTGTAAAAAAAAATCAGTGGCTTTGATTGCTTCTTTATAGTTGCAACTGCACCATTATTCTAAACATGCCTTATTTATTTCATTATTAAACTGAAGCAGCATAGGAGGCTCGCGGAACCTGTGCAGACACGGGGAATAACTATTTTCTGTCTTTTTAATACCCTGGACCAGTGATTTTCACCCGGGGTTCCGCGGCCGCTAGGGGGGGAGAGCTGGGACAACTCTCCCAGCTGTCCAAGAGCCAGCGGCATGGCGGTGTGTGGGGGAGAGTGTGTGCGTGTGTGTGTGTGTGTGTGTGTGTGTGTTTGTGTGTGTGTGTGTGTGTGTGTGTGTGTGTGTCTATCTGTGTGTGTCTGTCTGTGTGCTAGACGGGGAGAGAGAGTGTGTCTGTGTGTGTGTCTGTATGGGGGAGAGAGTGTGTGTCTGTGTGTCTGTGTGTCTGAGGGAGAGTGTGTGTGTGTGTGTGCATGTGCGCGTGTGCGCGTGTGTGTGTGTGAGAGAGGGGTGTGTGTGGGGGGGAGTGTGTGTATGTGACAGAGGAAGAGTGTTTGTGGAGTCTGTGTGTGTATAGAAGAGAGGGGGAGAGTGAGTGTAAGGGATATAGGGCCTCATGCAGAGAGCAGCGCAAAAAGGAATCTCGCCATTTGCCGGCGAAAATGGAGCTTTAAACCGCCGGAAAAGGCAAGTTTAAAAAAAAGCGCCATTTTTTTTTTTTTTGCTTGAAATTCGCCGCGCGGCTGGAGAGTTTCTAATCTCTCCAGTTTTTTTTCCTGCCGTATGCAGAGAGCCGCGATCGCCATCTAGTGGCTGTTCGCGCCAAAAAAATGGCGCGATTTTCAACATTTTTCCTCTCCACCAAGCAGCTGGCGCTCCGCGGCCGGTGGAGGGGAAGAAAAAAAAAAACGCGATTTTTTCCCCAGTAGTTTCAACAGCGCTTATAGCGCTGGTTGAAACTCTCCATATGCAGAAAGGCTTGTAAATGCAGTTTTCTGCCCTTTCTGCATATGGAGAAAAAAACTCTCCAAAAAAGCTAAAATTTTTCCCCCTCTCCAATTCTAAATAGCGCTGCTCTCTGCATGAGGCCCAAAGTGTGGGGGAGAGGGAGCGTAAGGGGGGAGTGACATGAGAGACGGGTGGTGAGGGGGAGAGGGCGAGAGATGGGGATGTGGTTTGGGGTTCCCCAGAATTTCACAATCGAATTTGGGGGTTTCCTAACCAAAAAAAAAGTTGACAACTACTGCCCTGGACTGTGGAGGGATTCCGTTAAATGATATTATTGTGTGTTAGGAATCGGATCCTTTTTGGAATTCCAAGAGTTGGCAGCTATGTTCTCCAATTAGCCTTTTGCCAGTACTGTACTCTGTGTGATCCATTGCTCCAGCTGTACTTAAACCTTTAAAGCACACGTTGACTTTAGATCATGTACAAGCTCTTTGATACAGCTCCTGTATCTAGCCATGGCTTTGCAATTTACACCAGGTTTTGCAGCACACCTCTGAATGACGGCCAGCTTTTCCAGCCATATGAAAAGGTCATATCTGCAGTAATCTCGCTCTGGCTTTTAAAAACAGAAGCTTAAACCTCAAGTAATGTTTACCAAATAGTCTAACAGACTCCCACTCTCTCTGAACAGGACATTCTTAAGGGAGCAGAGCAGAGCTGGCAGACTATAGCAAACCGAACACAGAACATCGAAGATGCATATAATCCAAGTACTCGTCCCTTCACTCATTTTACACCCCCTCAAGCAACAAAGGGGAGCTGTCCCTCATGATCAGAATGAACCAATGCAGTGACATATTTACAGGGTTCCATCTAAGGATGTTTTGCAAAATAAAGGGGGTTATGTACCAAAGTTACTGGGGCAAAAAACTGCCACATATTTCTCAAAGCCAAAAATCCTATTTCCTACGTGACCTTATATTGCTTGATAAATCTGGTGCAAATTTTTTGCTCCAATTTTGCAGCTGGGGGTCTGTGATAGTGTAACCCCTATAGAATAAAAAAAATTAAGTTTTCGTTGATGTGTTAACCAACATTCAAAAATCATTTTTCAGTCCTCATTAGTGTTTTGTTTTTTAATGTATTTACCTCTATTTTTACTTTCACAGGTCTCTGCTGTTTTTTGCGGGTGGCAACTACCTCTTTCTGCCACATTATTACCATGTTACAAGTAAAATATGTCCGTGCTGATGAATTATAGGCCCTTGGGATGGTCCAGTCTGTCAATGGAAAGCTTAAAGGCACTTTAGCTGTTTGTTTTGTATTATTATTTTTAACAAGAAAATTCCTGTAGGTCACTTCTACTTGACACTACTGTGTTAACAATTTTTTTAAATATATAATTTACATTCTTGTTTCATAATTGTAGACATGCAAAAGTTGTACCTACTTAGGCCCAGACTCGCTAAACCCTGCTAGGCCATGTTGCATTACGTTAACGGTAAAGCTGTACTCACTAAATAAAGTAATGCTAACTTACGTTAACGCCACATTAAAAGTCCAGCAGTCCTGCACCAGCAGTATAAATATCCAACGTTAGGGAAAATAACACGCAAATAAGCAGCTAGCTTAAAAATCCCCTTCTCGCGATCACGAAGCGAATGGCAACGGCGGATAAAATAACGTAACATTCTTTAAGTCTTACCTAACCGTTCCTCCCATACAGATACTGAAATAGGGCAAAAGCTGGATCCATGGGATCCAAAGATCGTGGGCGCACTCCCCTCCTTTCAAAATGGTGGTTGGTGCTCTAGCAGGAAAGCAAGAATCCCAGCAGAAATCGCTCCATAGGACTTTAATAGAGAACAGTAATAATAATACAAACGTAAGTATCCTGTGGCACTCAAACAGTGTGACAAAAAAGGTCACACGTCCCCAAAGCTGGGCTGGTGCATTCTCAGCCGTCACTGGAAGAGTGCACTGATTGTGACCCCGATATTTATTTTTCTCCAAAATAGGAAAGGATTTGTGCAGCAGTGCCCGGTAATATTGTAACAAAGTTACACAATTGCCATTGTTACAGGCATCTAAAAATACAGTATCTAGATAATATCTGTATCTATTTCCCTGTTGTAGTTACATGGCTGCTATTTATTTCTAACAGTGATTTAAAGCAGGGGGGCGCGAGATATTTGGGGGGAGGCCCCGTACTCTTCCCGAAGGCATTTAAAGTAAATCCCGGGGGACCGCGTGAGGCCTCTGTAACTCACTTACCTTGATTCAGCCGGCGTCGGGCGATGTGTCGCCATGGCAACGCGTCATCAAATGATGCCGCTGGGTCACATGACGTAATTTGACACCGGCACAAAGGTAAGGGGGGGTGCTAGAACTGGGGGAGAGCAGGCACGGGGCGTAGCACTAAAAGTTTGCGAACCCCTGATTTAAAGCAAGCAGAAATGTCAACTTTAACTGATTTCCTGTGAGTGTCACTGATGTGGAGACGGTATCATGATTTTTTACATCAGCCGTCACATATACATCTGTAAAGTCTCACTAATAAAAAGTCAGTAGCTTTCCATTAAAATTGCCTATTTTAGTCCAGAAACCCCCCACAATTACACTTATTTTAATCCTGGGATGTTGATATATCTGATCATATATTTTTATTGTGGACGTGGATTCCCCAGGGGTAGGACTAGTAGAATTCTCTGTACTACCGAAAGGTTCAAGTGTGATGGTGTATAGAGGCAGGGCCGCTTTATACATTAGGCCGGCTAGGCACAGTGCCTAGGGCCTACGAACCTTTTAGGGCCTACAATATTTCACTTGAAAAAAATATCACAAAATAAGAGAAAACAGCACATTTTTATTTAAAATGCCTTCGAAGTATCGATACCTTTAAATATCGAAACAAAAGTATCGATGTCAAATAATCGCTAGTATCGAAAGAAACAAGCAAACGATGAAATGAGCATAAAAATGAGTAAAAATATCAGACACACAGGCCTCTAGAAATAAAAGTCCCTAGGCCTACAAAGGTCTTAAAACAGCCCTGTATAGAGGGGGGCTCAACTCCACTCCTCAAGACTCCCCCCACGGGTCAGGATTTCAGGATATCCCAGCTTCAGCACAGGTGGCTCAATTGATTAAGCCACCCGTGCTGAAGCAGGGATATCCTGAAAACCTGCTCTGTTGGTGGCCCTTGAGGGCTGGAGTTGAGCAACACTGGCGCAAAGAGGGGAACAGGGATTTATTTCAAAATCCCCCCTCCCTTTCCATGTTAGTCTTTAATTAAAGCAACAGAAGTCAGGACATTAAGACACGTAAATAAAAAAACAAGGGGGGGGGGGAGAAAGTGTTCCAATGCACACGTTTGTTTTTTCATTATTCTGTGTAGAAGAAGCTGTTTTGCTTGAAGCGCCGCAATGCGGAAGCGAACAGGTTACAATCGGCAAAATACTCGAGATCTAACAATACACACCTGACTTGTGCTTTGCTGGCAGGTGCGCCGGCTTTGTTTAGTGATTGGGAACGGTGAATAAGAATCTTCTGGAACACTAACTAATAAAACAAAGAGGCTTACGGTTCTCCTTGTTTTGAGACAAACAGCAGCGTGTTTACCAGGTCTAAAGAGAACAGCTCATTGGGGTGTTTATGGTTTATTTTTTATTTTTTTTATCATCTCTTTAAAAATACAAACATGTTGCAGTCGCACTGTTGACACATTTTAAGGATTAGTGGAATCGGCCATTTAATACAGAGAAGCCACATTTTAATACAAGTGGACAGTTTTCGAATGAAGGATTTCAAAGATTTTGGTGACGGAGATACTGCTTTTAGGTTGGAGTAATGCTGTAACAAACTCACTTTGCTGTTGTGAAGGCCCTGGTTTTGTATGTAGCCTTTTATTGCCACAAGGGCTAGTTGCTGACCCCTTGGGCAGTGAAAGGGTTAAATCTGCAATAAGCACTGCTTATTATTTTTTATATATCTTATCAACATGGCACCTATTACTGTCTATAGTGTTTGCTTTATTTCTGTGTTCCACATCTTTTCCAATGTGTGCGGTATGTATGTGTGTGTTTGTGTGTGTGTGTGTGTGTGTATATATACTGTATATATATATATATATATATATATATATATATATATAGATATATATAGATATAGATATATATATACACACATACACATACTTCACCCAACCAAGGTCCAATGAATTAGACATGGCACTGTAGAAAGATGTTCAAAAAAAGCATATATTGTAGTCCAAAATAAAAAAAAAAGACAACGTTTTGCTTCGCCCAGGGACTTCCTCAGGGTAAGTACAATCATGTAGACAGTGTGTGTATACATATTTTTGAAAAAAGTTTTTAATAGAACACAAAGAAACCAAGACGATTATAAACAGATGCACTCTAAAGAAACAATATTTATTATACACACAATTTTCATCAAAGAAACCAACCCTATGAAACAACGACACATTTCAAAATAACTTGAGCAGTTCATCAAACTAACAACCTAGAGACAAATGTGAAAAAAGGTTAATGGGGAGAAAAAAAGATGTCTCCCCATTCCACATGGGTAACTAATTCCTGGATGGACAGTGCAGATCACAAATCAAGTATGATTTGTGTATATATATAGTGCAGTGTAGTGTAGGACTTGCACTTATTATGGTTTACCTTGACGTTTGGTGTGCAGGCTTGTGATGCTTTGGCCAAAATATCTAACTAAAAATTATTATTAGTAGTATTAGCATTATTATTAGAACTGAAGCATTATTTCTTGTAATTATTACCATGTATGTTCTGTCATTTGGATATAGCACTGGGCACCCCCTGTCGTTTGCTATATATATATATATGTGACCACATGCGCGCCATTCTCCAGCTCCTTCCTCCCTAGTCGGCCCCAGTCCCTCCTCGCTGCCAGGCTCACTTCGCACTGTGACGCGTCAGCCAGCAGGGGCTACAATAGGATTGTGATCCCGTGCGGTGACGCGTCACGTGGTGTGCCAGGGAGCCAATCACCAGGACGCAAGCCTCTGCCTCCGCCTCCTTTCAACTTTTTTTCCTCCGTCTTATATCTGGCAGCTGGGGGGGGGGGTGTATTGATTTTCAGGGCTGGGAGGCTCACAATGGCAGCTCGCCCTGGTTAAGGGTTAGGTTAGCTTTGTCACGAGTTTTGGGAAACGTTGTGTGTGTGTTTGTGTGTCTGTTTTGGCCACGCCCCCCACACCTAAACAAACTCCCTACAGACCGCGGTGAAGCACCGTGCATGCGCCGCCAGGACGCAAGGTGTGCGTGCTGGCACGTGCAACGGGGCCTTATCCTTAGACAGGTCTGCAACCCTGCTTTTCACCATTATTACCTAGCATACAGTGCTTCCACTGCAGCAAGGGATTCTGGGAAATGACATGCAAATGAGCACACAGTGTCACCTTTTGTCTCAAGTCTATCATTACATGGAAAACCCTTACGCCAATGCATGCTGTTTTAAACAAAGCTTTTAAACATAGCCTGGGATGAGATGCAAAGCCAATAAAACCACAGACAGACAGTTTTGACCTTGTTGGTCTCATCAGTGTGAGGTTGGTTGTACTGGCTTTGCAATTTGAGACATGAGTAGGTCTTCACCACACATTATTAAGGTTATGGTGAGTGAAAAGGTGACTAAAAACCCTCCACTGTATAGCATATAGCATATAAAAAATATTACTTGTGAGCACATTCACATGTCTTAGACAGGTCTGCAACCCTGCTTTTCGCAATTATCACCTAGCATACAGTGCTCCCACTGCAGCAAGGGATTCTGGGAAATCAGATGATAATGGCGAAAAGCAGGGTTGCATATATATATATGCACAATGAAACAATGCGTGTGCTAAAAAAAAGCCACATAATAGTGCAATTTGATGCAAGCCATGAAAGTAAAATGTTCAGCATCAGGTCCTTTAAATCAGTAAGGTTACACTCAGTCTCTGGTTGTGTTTAAAGAAACGGAAAGGGTATCAATAGCTAGATAGCATAGCCTACTCTTCATATGATATGTCCCTATATATAGGTTTTAAGAGGGTTTTTTCCCTGATACTCATCAGTCATTGAAACATGCTTGTCCATATGCAGAGAGATGTATTATTCGCTGTCTATTGCCTCAGCGTGCCGCAAATGTGGCTTCAGTTGCGATCGGTTATTGTCACTGCATATGTCTTCTCAAACGAACACTTGTTCTGCCACCTTGGGCTCTTTAGGGTAGCACTGGAGCATGTGTGTGTATATATATATATATATATATATATATATATATATATATATAAATATAAATATAAATATATATATATATATATATATATATATATATATATATATATATATATATATATATATATATATATATATACAGTTTTCGACAAACCTATACATTTGCACGCCCCGGACGAGTGGATTTAACATTGTGGCGAGCTCGTATTGGCCCAAGCAGCACACGTGTGGTACTAGGTGGCGAGTAGATTTTATTGTTCGGGGAGTAGATTTTTTGGTGATTTGTCGACCACTGTAATATATATATATATATATATATATATACACACACACACATATAGTGTGTTTGTGTATTCATATATCCATACACACGTAGAATTTAATAGGAATAATGAGTTTACATTTATAGCCCATTCCCAGAATTTGCATTCTGCACAGTTCTTCCTCTCCACTTACTTATTACAAAAAGGGGGAAGTGTTTAACTCCTCTTTCTTTATTGCCGGCACATTTCTTTATTACAATAATTATAATACAAAATAAGAAAGATCCACCTCTATATTGTTTTTATTATTGTTATTATTATTATTATTATTAATAATCCTTTTTATTATCGGTCACTCAAATCAAACTGACTAAATTAATTCACCAGACACCACACACCATCACCAGAGGGGCTAATCTTGTTACAACAACCTACTTATCTGCAGACTCCATACACGTACAGCAGCTTGTATATTGCATATCTCCCGTACCAATGGAGATTCCCTAAAAAAAGAAAAGTTATGCCGATCTCGATAGCAGTAATTCTCAAAGCTCTCCATGCACCAGATCGTAGAAATAATCAATGAATTGTCGAGCACATTTACACTTAACTGATGTATCAATGTGTGATAAAACATGGTCTGGCTGGAGTATCCAAAGGACTGGGTTCAGAAACATTGCTCTGGAGTGAATAGGGAATCAAAATCAGAACTGGCAACGTCTGTCCATGGAAACCTAGTGCTTAATGGTCATTGTCTTCCTCACACCCATCAACACACACAACCATATAGCAAATGCAACCGTCAATTTTCCACTTCTATTTTTCAATGTTTGGTAAATATGGATGATTATTATATTGTTATTTTTAACTTCAACAGAAGATGAGGAATGGGTACTACGCTTGAACGCTTGTTAAATGTAAAGCCGCCGCCCTGCTGTAAGTGTGATACTTGTTCCTAGGAAATGATGTTTATTGCTCTGTGCAGCCTGTGCATCAAAATCACTGGTTATTTAAAGACGAACAATCTCAATCTGTGTAAAGAGATGGAAAAAGACAAGAAGCTGCGTGCTGTAGCGAACATCTTCAGGTAATTGGAAACAGGATGTGGTTTTCTGTAAAAAAGCAGATAACATGTTCCGCCTTCGTCAGGCTGGCATTTTCTGCTGCATGTATTCCAGTAATGCATGAAAAGTAACCCTACTAATGCTGGCCACGGCCCCGCAACAACAAGTTGCAATGAACCACCTGCATTGGTGCAAATAAATTGCGTTAGTCTCGCCCGGGGATTATCAGGGAGTTGTTTCTTATTTCACATTCGTAAAACACTCCTGGGATGGTGGTTTGAAAAAGTCAAGTTTAATATCTGTGATCTGTCCCAGTCACACATTCCATCACTTTATCCTTACTAGTGATAGCAAATACAAAATACCGCATCCTATCACACTTACACCAAGCCAGATGCTCAAAAAGTCCCAGCAGCTTCTAAATGGACATTGCATAAATTCTCAGGATAAATTCTAAGTAAAAATTTAGAAGTGCATGTTCTATATATAAATGTAATATACCAGTTAGCCCGACGCGTTTCGTTGCTCTGGTCACTTTATTGGACTATTGTTCTATTCTGGACAGTTCGGGACATTTCCTGATTGTTATTCAGTATACGTGTTTTGTTTACAATATGAGTATATTTACCTTTTCATTGAGAGATTAGCTCTTAGATTATTCTCCACATATTTACTTGGATATCAAATTTATATATGGAGCATGCGCTTCCATGTTTTTTCTTTGTGTGTGTGTATATCTATCTATCTATATCTATCTCCAAACACAAATATGACATCATCACAAAGGTGAAGAAGTTAAAATGGCGGTGGGCTGTACACATCGCAAGAAGAAATGCCCATCGTTGGACAAAGATTGTACGCAACTAGATTCCAAGAGAGATTAATAGACCAAGACGACGACCAAAGGTAAAATGGGAGGATGTATTTGAGGTTATTTATATGTTTACTCCACATTAAGGAAGAATCTGTGTGTGTGTGCATGGTGGAGTATGCACAGTGCAGTGGGTTCACAGTTGTGAATCAGAGAGTTAACTACCATCAAAGGAAAATAATGTTGGTTCCAGTGTGTCAGGAATCGGCGTTCTCCTCGCTTCCCACACGGAGCACTCCCTCTCCGCAGGGAGCCCCTGCACACACAAAACAATCCTGCCTTACCGGCCTCCACGGCTCCTCGCCCCTGCCGCCGTCGCGGGATCACTCCCCTCGGCGATTCCTCTGCTCAGCGCCGGGCACGCCCACGCCCTCCTGCACGCACACCTACACGCACGCCAGCCCCAGACGTTATGTGCATGCATTCCCAGCTTACAGAGCACACGCCTAACAGAGCACTTTAACCACTGCTCCTGCAGTGAGGTGTCGCTCCCAAGCATCACACAGTTCCATGCAAATCAAGGATTACACTCAGCTGGGCTGTAACACCTCCCTCCTATCAGGGAAGACTCCTTGCAGTCCTCCAGGCCTGCCCCCTTTTCCCATTGGCCTGCCCAGCTTTATTATGCCTGTGCTTCCCATCACTCGTCGCTCGACATAGTCTCTGTATGGAAGCATTTGACTACTCTCTCAGTGACTCCTCAGGTATAGACGCGGATTGGACGACTACCCCCTCTGGCTCTCGACTTCGGCTCTACTTGGACTTCGTAACTTCTGGCATCCCTGTAACACGGCTTATACCTTCGATCATCCGCAACTCTCCTATCCCTGATCCTGGCAACGGCAATAACTACTCCTCCTCTACTACCGGTACCGGCAAGTATTGTCTTCATTACTATACCTGGCCTGGCAACACTAACGCCACACTCCGGACGCGCTCCCTTTGCTGCAGGTGCGTGTATCCCTACGTCCCACCTCAGCACAGGGGACGGGTCTGGTCTGCGGGCAGCACCGGCATAACATTATGTCGAGCCCACAAGACGCAGACCAGACCGAACTTCAACAGTTTCTCTCCAATCTGCTTCAGCATAATCAGGCTATGGCGGATCAAATTGTGACACTTACACGCCAGGTCGCAGTACTCTCAGACAGGGTACCGACCGCGACCCCGCCAGATGTAAGCCCCCACTCCGCAAGCGCAGTTAGCTGCTCAGATGTAAGGATTCCTCCCCCCAAGCCTTATGCAGGTGAACCGCAAGATTGTAGGGGTTTCCTAAACCAGTGTGAGGTGCAGTTTGAAATGGCTCCCCATCTCTACAATATTGATCGCAAGAAGGTAACTTACATTTATAACCTCCTCACTGGCAGCGCCCTGGCTTGGGCTTCCCCGGTTTGGGAGCGACGTTCTGACCTTACCCAAGATTACCCGGCATTTAAAGCCGAGTTTCAACAAGTATTCGATTCTTCCGCTCGTCGGGAGATGGCATCTGTTTCTCTCCTCCAGATCACTCAGGGACGGCGAATGGTGACGCAGTATGCTGTGGAATTCCGGACTCTAGCAGCCGAGACTAACTGGGGACAAGAGGCTCTCGTCTCCATGTTCTGGCAAGGCCTGGCAAATCCCATCAAGGATGAACTCTCTCGCCAATCCAGGCCGGATTAATTGGAGGTCCTCATTCATTGGCTGTCCGAGTGGATCAACGTATCCAGGTACGCCGCTCAGAGCATCAGCGCACTCGCGTCCATAACTTTCAAGTTCCGTTCTCCAGTACTCCCAGCAACACTCCTGCACTGGAGTTGCCAGAACCAATGCAATTGGGGGTACAACGCATCCGAACACCGATACGGCAGTTCCGCCACGCCGGGGGATTGTGTTTCTACTGCGGATCTATGGAACATCTGGTTCGGGAGTGTCCACTGCGTCCGGGACGGAAACACCCAGTGAGTGCAGAGGGGCTCTCTCTGGGTGTAATGTCTCTACGTCCCCTTTCTAAAGGTGAACTCCCTAAGAAACTTACATTTCCAGTCTCCCTTTCAGGCGATAAGTTCAAGACTTCTACCGCCGCTTTCATTGACTCAGGAGCTGGAGGAAACTTTGTGGATCTTGAATTCGCCAGGTTAAACCGCATACCACTCGTGAGAAAGAAGGTTCCCATCGCACTCGTCGGTATCGATAGACATCCTCTTACCCCGGCCCACATCTCCTTAGAGACGGCTCCCTTGCTTCTGTCCTCACATCTGCACAAGGAGATCTTAGTTCTCGATGCCATTCACGCTCCTGGGATACCCATCACCCTTGGTCTTCCTTGGCTACAGCTTAACAATCCTCTCATTGACTGGACTTCCTCTGCCCCCATTTCCTGGAGGCCGAGGTCAGGCGAGACTCATCAACTGCTGGCCAATACCTCTGTTCCCGAAGTTATTCTACCTTCCGTTTACCATCAATTCCGGGACGTTTTCAATAAGGTACAGTCAGACCTCTTGCCGCCACACAGGACTTACGATTGTCCGATCGATCTAGTTCCAGGTTACTCCCTACCCAAGTCCAAGACCTACCCCTTGTCGTTACCAGAATCTCACGCTATGGATGAATATATCCAGGAGAATCTCAAGAAAGGCTTTATTCGTCACTCCAATTCCCCAGCAGGGGCTGGGTTTTTCGTCGTCAAGAAAAAGGACGGGTCGTTGAGGCCTTGCATCGACTACAGGGGTTTAAACCACATCACTATTAAAAATCGTTACCCCCTTCCCCTTATTACCGAACTGTTCGATAAATTACAGGGGGCCAAGATTTTTTCCAAGTTGGATCTACCTGGTGCCTATAACCTGGTGCGCATCAGGAAGGGAGATGAAAGGAAGACGGCCTTCAACACGCGTAGTGGACACTACGAATATCTAGTAATGCCTTTCGGCTTATGTAATGCTCCCGCAGTCTTCCAGGATTTCATCAACGACGTCTTTCGTAAGGTACTCAATATTTTTGTTATTGTATACTTGGATGATATCCTGATTTTTTCCAAAGATCTCCAGGACCATATACGCCACACCTCCTATGTCCTTTCCCGTCTCCGTGAACACCATTTGTACGCCAAACTGGAGAAGTGCACCTTTCATATGACCTCTACTCCGTTCCTGGGGTATATTATTTCCGATGAGGGGTTTATGATGGACTCCGGTAAACTTCAAGCAGTCACTGAATGGCCAAGACCCAACTCTCTCAAGGCCATACAACGTTTTTTATGGTTCGCTATCGTAACTTACTATCGTAAGTTTATACAAAGTATTTCCACCATTGTGGCACCCCTCACTGCGCTCACCAAAAAAGGAGCTGATCCTTCTGCTTGGTCACCTGAGGCCATCTCCGCCTTCGAGACACTCAAGGAAGTCTTTATATCTGCACCTATTCTCCGTCATCCCAACATCGAACTTCCCTTCGTCCTGGAGGTCGACGCTTCTGATTGCGGCGCTGGTGCCGTTCTTTCCCAGAGACCCACGCCCCAAGATAAGTTACATCCCTGTGCATATTTTTCCAAGAAATTCTCGTCTGCCGAGAGGAACTATGACGTGGGTAACAGGGAACTTCTGGCCGTGAAGATGGCTCTTCAAGAGTGGAGACACCTGCTGGAGGGGTCAAAAGAGCCGTTTACTATTCTCACGGACCACAAGAACCTTCTTTACATAGAGAACGCTCGACGCCTTGGTCCACGACAGGCTCGTTGGGCTCTTTTTTTTTCTCGATTCGATTTTCACCTGTCCTATATTCCCGGGACCAAGAACGTAAAGGCAGACGCACTCTCCCGTATACATTAAATGAAGAGAGGCCAGAGGAATCGTTGGAGACTATCCTTCCACATGAGAGGATTCTCGCCACGACTACTTTCAAGAATCTTGACAAGATTTTGCACTCCCAGAGACGCATTCCCAAGGACTTGGTCGTTCCCGACAACAAACTCTTTGTACCATCCAAATTTGTTCCAGAGGTCCTGTCTTGGGGCCATTCCTCTAAATCTGCAGATCATCCAGGTTTTAAGAAGACTACTGATCTCATTCGTCGGAATTTCTGGTGGCCAAGGATGTCTCAAGATATTCTGGAGTTTACCCGCGCATGCCCCACGTGCACTCAAAGCAAGACTCTCTGTCAAAAGTCTCAGGGTTTTCTGTTACCCCTTCCAGTTCCCGACCGCCCCTGGTCCCACATTTCTATGGACTTCATCGTGGAGTTGCCCAGGTCCAGAGGAATGAACACTATCTTAGTGGTCGTGGACAGGTTCTCGAAGATGTCCCATTTCATTCCACTTAAAGGATTACCCACCTCCCCCGCCCTTGCTGATATCTTTACGGAGCAGATTTTTCGGATTCATGGGATCCCTTCGTCCATTGTTTCTGACAGAGGTTCTCAGTTCGTATCCAAATTTTGGAAAGCTTTCACGAAGAGATTGGGCATCTCTTCTTCCTTCTCTTCCGCCTATCATCCTCAGTCCAATGGACAAATGGAGAGAATCAATCAATCCCTGGAGAAGTACCTGAGATGTCTTATATCCGATTTCCAGGATGATTGGGCTCAACTCCTCTCTTGGGCAGAGTATGCCGTCAATTCAGCAAAAAACGAGTCCACCCGGGAGTCACCCTTCTTTATAAATTATGGGTTCCACCCTCCCTGTCTTCCCATCCCCAACATTCCTTCTGGAGTACCAGCCGTAGATGAACGCATTTCTTCCCTCCAAACCGCATGGTCCAGGATTCAGTCTACCCTTCTCAACTCCTCCCGCAGATCGAAACTACAGGCCGATCGTCGTCGTCGTTCGGCGCCCAGTTACAAACCAGGGGATTTGGTATGGCTCTCCTCTAGGAATATCCACCTCAAGGTACCATCTCCTAAACTGGCACCTAAGTTCCTGGGACACTTCCCTATTTGTGAACAAATCAATCCTGTGGCATTCCGGCTCCAACTACCACCCAGTATGAAGATTCCCAATGTCTTTCATGTGTCCCTCTTAAAACCATTCATCTCCAGTCACTTCTTTCCGGATCAGACTCGTAAACCGGATCCCATTACTGTACAAAATAACGAGGAATACGAAGTTCACTCTCTTTTGGATTCTCGCCTATGCAGGGGTCAGCTCCAGTTCTTAGTGCAGTGGAAGGGCTTTGGCCCTGAAGAGAGATCCTGGGTACCTTCAAATGACATTCATGCCCCGGCCCTTCTTAAGTCCTTCAGGAAAAAGTTTCCAGAGAAACCGTTCTTGGACCGTCCTGAGGCCGTTCCTGAAGAGGGGGGTACTGTCAGGAATCGGCGTTCTCCTCGCTTCCCACACAGAGCACTCCCTCTCCGCAGGGAGCCCCTGGACACACAAAACAATCCTGCCTTACCGGCCTCCACGGCTCCTCGCCCCTGCCGCCATCGCGGGATCACTCCCCTCGGCGATTCCTCTGCTCAGCGGCGGGCGCGCCCACGCCCTCCTGCACGCACACCTACACGCACGCCAGCCCCAGACGTTATGTGCATGCATTCCCAGCTTACAGAGCACACGCCTAACAGAGCACTTTTAACCACTGCTCCTGCAGTGAGGCGTCGCTCCCAAGCATCACACAGTTCCATGCAAATCAAGGATTACACTCAGCTGGGCTGTAACACCTCCCTCCTATCAGGGAAGACTCCTTGCAGTCCTCCAGGCCTGCCCCCTTTTCCCATTGGCCTGCCCAGCTTTATTATGCCTGTGCTTCCCATCACTCGTCGCTCGACATAGTCTCTGTATGGAAGCATTTGACTACTCTCTCAGTGACTCCTCAGGTATAGACACGGATTGGACGACTACCCCCTCTGGCTCTCGACTTCAGCTCTACTTGGACTTCGTAACTTCTGGCATCCCTGTAACACGGCTTATACCTTCGATCATCCGTAACTCTCCTATCCCTGATCCTGGCAACGGCAATAACTACTCCTCCTCTACTACCGGTACCGGCAAGTATTGTCTTCATTACTATACCTGGCCTGGCAACACTAACACCACACTCCGGACGCGCTCCCTTTGCTGCGGGTGCGTGTATCCCTACGTCCCACCTCAGCACAGGGGACGGGTCTGGTCTGCGGGCAGCACCGGCGTAACACAGTGCACTCCCACTGACTGGGTGGGACTCTGTTATATAATGTCTCTAGGCCCTAGAAGTCCTAGAGGTGGTATTTCCAAAGGTCATCCAGCTGCTAAACGACAACAAAACCAGTATAAACTAATTTTTCAATGGGATTCCCCTTCTCTGATAAATATTGTGCTATTTATGTATTTATGTATGTCTTTATTTACATAGCACAATTAATGTACATAGCGCTTCACAGAAGTAATACACGTCACAATCATATAAATAAAAAATAATACAAATAACAGATCATGGGAATAAGTGCTTCAGACATTAAAGTAACATTTCGGAAGAGGAGTTCCTGCTCCGAAGAGCTTACAATCTAATTGGTAGATAGGAAGCACATACAGAGACAGTAGGAAGGTGTTCTGGTAAGTGTGTCTGCAGGGGGCCAAGGTTTATGTATGAGGTGTGAATTACCAGCCTTGGAGCTACTATATGCTTCGTTAAGCAGGTGTGTTTTAAGGTGGGTCTTAAAGGTGGTTAGAGAGGGTGCTAGTCGGATATTGAGGGGAAGGGCATTCCAGAGGTGTGGGGCAGTCAGTGAGAAAGCTTTAAGGTGGGAGGGGGCTTTAGATACAAAGTGGGTAGAGAGAAGACATCCTTTTATGCACTGGTTTACCTCCGTTTGCTGCCGGTGGACTTTAGTAAGTGTTTCTTATAATGAAAAATGTATATGTATCAAAGTAAGAGTGGTATACTTTGTAGCAAAAACATTGCGCTAGATTTGACAAAGAAAAAAAATCATATTGCTGTCAACAGGTTTTATTATGTGATGCATCAAGAGCATTAAGAGCAGTCTTTTTGCTCCAGAATGTCACCACTTTTTGTCTTGATACATACAGTATGCTCCTAAATGTTTTGGGGACATACATTTAATTGTGGATCAACTCTTTCAGGTATATGCCTAAATCAATATTTAAAAATAGCTTGTCTTATAAACCACGTCTTTTGCGCAGTGCATTCATATTCATGCTTGGGAGCAAGGGGCACATGGCATTAAATGACAAAAACAGGTTTACTAAATTAAACTTCTTGCTACATTTGGCGATTTCCGTGGCAATTTTTGCAAGTTTCACAACACTCGCAGAGGAAGCACATTTTCATATAAGCAAAAATGTGAGCAAAAATGTGAGCACACAACGTATGCTTCTTCTTTTTTATTTTATTTTTGCTTGTGATCTTCAGAAGTTGTAGCTATCTACTGTAAGCTTTAGAACAGGGGCGGCCAACTCCAGTCCTCAAGGGCCCCCAACAGGTTAGGTTTTCAGGATATCCCTGCTTCAGCACAGATGGCTCTATCAGTGACTCAGTCGCAGATATGAGAAGGATATTGATCCAGGGAGTAATCTGTTTGCCAATTCTTGGAGTCAGGAAGGAATGTATTTTCCCCCTTGTGGATGATATGTCACTGGGGGTTTTGTTTGCCTTCCTCTGGATCAATATTCTGTAAGTATGGATATAGGATAAAGTATCTGTCGTCTAAATTTAGCATAGGATGAACTTGATGGACGCATGTCTTTTTTCAACCTCATCTACTATGTAACTATGAAGTAGAGACTGATTGAGCCACCTGTGCTGAAGCAGGGATATCCTGAAAACCTGGCCTGTTGGTGGCTAGGGAAGAGCAGGGACTGCTGCGGGGGCCCTTGGCCCGTAGTGAAGGTCCAGGGACCATCCTAAGTCTGGAGACCAGAACAGTTACTGTAATGGGCAGGGACTGCCTTGATACTGTGAGTGTGCAGAAGAATAAAGCCGGTTCCAGTTGAATATACCTCCTGCCTGGTGTGTGATCTTACTGGGGGGGGAACCGTTTGTACCGTAGGAGATCGCCTCCATACATCTGGAGCTTACGGCAGATGGAGGCGCTGTGTACCATGGAGTAAATGTCAGGTATATACCCCAGAAGCCTGTCCCGCAGTCCCGACCACCATCGGCGGACAACTCAGCATTCTGTGAGCCAACAGGTAGCATGCACCATTCACCTGGTAACAGGGGGATCTCCCAGAGGGTGGGGGAAACACTGTTACATACACAAAAAATGTCTGAAATACAAATGGTTTCTTCCCTCAGTCACCTGAAACTCTATCTGAAAACTGAAACAATACATCAGTATGTAAGGGGTAACACTTCATCAATTACAGCTCATGAGTCTATCGAGTAACTGATAATTGTTATTTTAAATGAGGCATTGTTTAACGTCTATTTGGGGCATTCAATGTTCAATCCTGTTTGTACATACTTTATAACCCTGGGAAGATAACCTCTGCTCAGCTCACCCACTTATTAACACTGCCTGGTGTCAATTTTTTCCCATATTTAAAGCAGCAAAACATGAAAATCCTATTTTTTTTATTATTAAATCAGTTCTGTAGTATTAGCTAATACTGTGTGCATTTTTTTCAAACTCCTAATGCCATTTTAATGATTTTGTTAATGTACTGATCATCCGTTGAGGCTACAGCAACTATTTAGAAAGACATATCCACTTCCTCTTTTGAAAGAGGCTCTGACACACACCTTTTTGAACTTTGCCCTTTTGCAACAAAGTATCACAAACAGATCTGTTGCTGTGTTCCAAACAGTAGACTGTCTATTATTCTGAAAGCTGTTACAATAATTCGTTACACTTAGTAATATAATTTTACATACAGTATCAGCTGCAACATTTCAAAGACTGCAGCACAAACTCAGAAGGCGGCCATTTCGCTAGGCACACAATCATGAGTTTACAGATTTATAACAGGAGCACCAAATGATTGCCACCTTAGGTAAGAATGTAGAATTATATTTGTCACGTTCTTTACATATAAAAATAAGACAAAAAAAGGGGGGTAAAGTAGTATTGCTGCTTTAAGAAATATGCAATAAAAGCCAGAACAAGGAAGACACTAACAGATTTGCAACAGGAACATTAAGCTAGGGTAATAAATTCATGCATTTATCACTCCTGCCTCACTGGCTATTTAATTATTTTATTGACTCTGTTTAGGTGATATATTGAAGTATTTATAAAGACTTTGTTTCCTTGTGGGGTGGTTAACAAAGTCACAGCCGGGCACCACACCACATTTGGCCTTCTAAAGCAGAACCCTGCCCCTTCCTCTTTCAGTTATAGATATTTGTGTTCCCAGATAAGGAGCGTCACTATAGTGATAACAATGTGAAAAGCCACAGTTGCTAAAGTTGCACAGCAAGAGTTTCACAAATATATGTATCAGATTTGTGCAGCTCTGGCAATATGCTGATCACATTACAACACCTGTCTCTACACATTATGGACCATATTGACTAAGTAGGGATAAACCATAAGGCACCTTAGAACCAATCCAATGGGATATAAGCTTTCCAATGCTCTCTTTTCAGTTTGTTTGTATACACTCATCTGCTTGTTCTGTGTTTGCTTTTCATAGCAAAGCATTTGTGTACTCTGTCAGCATCACACTCACGTGCAAAATAATAATACTGTAGTAATATGCACAATATACTGTATTCACATCTAGCAATACAACTGATTTCAGTGGAAGATTTTATCAGTGGCGATGAGACATGAGACAAAAAAAGTCTAAGAAAATTAGTGCCAGGCAACTGCTTGAAGATCTGGCCTCTATTATGCATAGATCAATGCAATTTAAGAAAATGTATGCACCTCTTCCATCTATCTTGTAATATTTATTCTAACATTCCCTAGCAATGATCCAATTGCTTGCTTATCTGAATGCTTATTCTCGGTTCTGCATAGAAATCTTACACAGTGTCTCAAACTTCTCTTACAAAATGTTGGAATGTTTGCTATTATATTTATTTTATCACACATGCAATACACTTCCTCCTTTGTAGTGTTTCCTGCCCACAACAAAGTGAATCTCTTTCCCCAGCCGTTACAATTAGAACAGTTTTATAGTGTTCATCAGCTCTTACAGACAGGCAGTATACTGTATACAGTTCCCCTCCCATGAAAAGGGGGGCATGCCAGTGCACTATTAAAGTATGTACGCTAATGATTGGGGCATCCACCACTACATGCCATAAAAGAAAAGTCCTATAGACAAAGTGCAGAGTCAAATGAAAAAGCGCACACGAAATAGCATTTTCTGAAAATTGGGATGTTTCTTTACAACACTCAGAAAGTACTACAGTATTTGGTTTGGAGTATTTTTGGATAAAGTTTGAAAAGAGTGATCTAGAAAATGTGATCTGGATTTGGTGCAGCTTGGGGTTTGGTTTCCTCTTTAAACAACACTAGAAATACTGTATATAAAAGAAACAGTAAACAGGGTCATTTTTACTTAGAAGTGCTCTTCCATAAGATACCTTCCATGCTGGAAGACACCGTGAGGCCCATTGACTTTAGTCTTGAATGGGCAATAAGGGGCCATATTTTGTAAAGCAGAAGGTATCATAATAAAAGTAGACTAAAACTAACCATGGTTAGAGGTATGATGGAGGAAACAAATGGTGGTGGTATACATTATTCCGCCTTGATATTAGGCGGATTTGGATCTGCCTCGGATCAGCCGATTCCTTTGATCCGCAGATCACTTTCCAAAAGAGCAATCCGCAATTTCAGATATTTTTCTCTCCGAGGCAAGGAATAATCCGTTCCCCGATGATTTTTTGACTATCCACAAATGGATTCAGATTCAGATTGTTAAAAAGAATACACACTTTCTAATTTTATTAGCAGTCGTCAGTTGTATGTATATCTCCTCAAACGTCCTCCAAACAAATTAGGGAGACAGGCTCGTGCTGAAAAAGAAGCACACCTGAGAGATATGCAAAGTATATTTAATGAGTCACTTGCCACAATGCCAACTATATAGAGTGGATAAGCCTAAGACACCAACCTGACGACTGGAATAGAGTCATACTCAACAAGACTAGAATACACAACCACTACTTTTCTAGGCCGCAGCTCTAGCAGTGTGAGCTAACACCACTGTCACAGCTGTACTTCACCTTGTTTTTTAATTGTGTGTCAGAAAACGTGTTTTATTTAATCTCTTTTAGAATATGAAGAGTTGTGGGTTTTAGTTATTTTGGGTCTGACACTATTCTAGTCATTAGTTTGGTGCCTTAGGTTGATCAACTCTATATAGTTGATATGGAGGCAAGTGTCTCATTTAAATATACTTTGCATATTCATTAGCATACTTCCCAGCCAGGTATCTCAGGTGGGCTCCTTTTTCTGCACAGGCATGTCTCCCTATTTGGAGGGACATTTGAGGGGATACATATCCAACTGGTGACTGCTAAAAAATTAGAAAGCTCTCTGTCTCTCATAATAGTATTGAAATGTGCGTGTGTGTTTTATTATTCTCATTGTGCTTGTGTTCCTGATCAGCCACAATACATGGTGCACCCACGTGTACATTATGCAGAGTATTTAGCACTGAAGTTTGATTTTCTCTGGATACTTTTGTTGCTTGTAAATGTAACACATTGATTACTAATGTGAGAGGAAGTGATCGCAGCGCAGAACAGGCAGTGTGCTGTGAAGCATGGTCTAATCACGCTACATCTTTCCATGTATTTAGTGCTATAAAAAGAGAGGGGCAATACAGGAAAGGGTTAACAGCTTTGTTCTGGGTTTATTTCTAATAATTTGGAGGCTAAAAATGTTGAAATGACAATATGGTGTAATGCATATTGGTAAGAGCAGAACGCTATTAATCACTGGTGCGATCTGACAGGGCCGGTGTGAACCTATTGTACATAGACTATTTGCCCAAATAACAGTTCTCCCTAGCAGTTAAAGGGGTTCATCCGTAGAACACCAGCCCCTCTTCCCACTGATCCTTGTGTCCTCCTGCACATTTCCACCTCTTAGACTAGGGTGGCAAATTCCAGACCTCAAGGGCCACTGTCAGGTTTTAAGGATATCCCAGCACACAGGTGTCTCAGTCGTTGACTGAATCACCTGTGTTGAAGCAGGAATGTCCTGAAAATCTGACCTGTTGGTGGTCCTTGAGGACTGGAGTCGGCCACTCTTAGACTATAAGCTCCTTGGAACAGGGTCCTCTTTCTGACATACTGAGTGCTATTGATAACACTGCAATAGTGCCCATCAGGGCACTGTCGCACGGAAGACCCTACAGACTTCAATGGCAGTCTCTGTGCAATAGTGCCGCAGGCAACACTGTTGCAGTTTAATAAATAATCCTTTCTTGTGGCATTGTGCTCTAGCAGCGCTGGTGTTAAACGATTTGTTATTCTTGTTATTGTCTGTCACCGCCATTGTACTGCCCGTCTGTGGGTCATGTTGGCCAAAATCATAAATAAATTATATTATGTTTTTTTTTTGTTTTTTTAAACTACTGTAGTGATACTGTGCATGATTTAACCCTTTCACTGCCAGGGGGTCTGCCATCCAATTCGTAGCCCTCTCGCCCCCATAAAAAAAATACCTGCTAAGGATATCCGGTTTCGGTTCAAAAACAGAACAGAAACAGAGACTTTGGTTTTAATACGAATACCTTTTTCTTTAAAAAGAAGTGAAAGTGCAGGGTTTGAAACAAATTAGTAAAGATACTCTGCACACCGTGCCTGCCAACTAACTCCAGGTCAACAGTGTGATGATCCGGTCATGGTTTTGTATTCCCCTGTGTTGGTCTGTTACCTACTCTGGTAAAATAATAATCAGAATAGGCCAGAGATGGGAAATTTCAGTCCTCAAGGACCACCAACAGGTCAGTTTGTTAGGATATCCCTGCTTCAGCACAGGTGGCTCAGTCAATGACTGAGATACTGATTAAGCCACCTGTGCTTTATCAGGGATATCCGTAAAACCTGACCTGTTGGTGGTCCCTGAGGACTGAAGTTGGCCGTCCCCGGTGTAAAACATGACGAAAGAGCAGTTTGTCCTATGTCCTATAATACGTTGATAAAGCTCTTCTGAGTAAAACAGGTCAGTGTGCCCTACTAATGGTGATTATATCGTTTTTTACTTCAACCTCTGTTGCTGGCTGATTTTTGCGGTGTGGCGCCTTTTGGCGGTCTGCCAACATCTCTCTGCTGTTTATATTCCCTGCGCAGCAACGCACGCTGAACCGATACCCTGAAAGTTTGGAACTCGATGGATTCAAGAAGACATCTTTATGTGAGTAAAACGCATTGATTCTGGACATTCTTGTAAATATTGGAGGTTTCTCTATGCGCTGGGACATACATAACTCATTGGCTCTCTAGATAGAGGGAGAGAGAGTCTAGTCTAACGCTAACCTCCACAAGATACATAAAGTTTATGCTATTTCCTATATACTTGCTAATTGGGTCAGGTTTTTTCAAGATTATTATATCTGCAATTGAAGGATTCCTGTTATTTACACATACAGTTTTCCTTTATTTTTGAGTGTATCCTATCCCCTTGAGCCCCAGTTTTCCATACCCAGGGAAATCCTATCCTGTCCTATTTCCCACTACTGTCCTGGAGTTAAGTTTTACAGATGCAGATGTAGCCAGCTTTATAATGCAGACTATCACATAAGAATGCAGAATATTACATTAGAATGCAGAATATCACATTAGAATGCAGAATATCACATTACAATGCAGAATATCACATTACAATGCAGAATATCACATACAAATGCAGAATATCACATACGAATGCAGAATATCACATTAGAATGCAGAATATCACATACGAATGCAGAATATCACATTAGAATGCAGAATATCACATTAGAATGCAGAATATCACATTAGAATGCAGAATATCAAATACGAATGCAGAATATCACATTAGAATGCAGAATATCACATTAGAATGCAGAATATCACATTAGAATGCAGAATACCACATTAGAATGCAGAATATCACATTACAATGCAGAATATCACATACGAATGCAGAATATCACATACGAATGCAGAATATCACATACGAATGCAGAATAATGCAGAATATCACATACGAATGCAGAATATCACATTAGAATGCAGAATATCACATTAGAATGCAGAATATCACATTAGAATGCAGAATATCACATTAGAATGCAGAATACCACATTAGAATGCAGAATATCACATATGAATGCAGAATATCACATTAGAATGCAGAATAATGCAGAATATCACATTAGAATGCAGAATACCACATTAGAATGCAGAATATCACATTTAAATGCAGAATAATGCAGAATATCACATTAGAATGCAGAATATCACATTAGAATGCAGAATATCACAGTTTCCATAGAACTTAATGGCAGTGATAACAGAATACCCCACCATAACATACCAGTGGTTAAATAACCCTGGCTACATCTGTATGTTACCCCCGTACCATCACACTTTCATTACTGAGTAAATAATAGCTCAGGTAATGTTACTCATTCAAATGCTATTTATTCTTTTACCAACAGTGTAATTGTTTAGGACCTAACACAATTATTTTAAAAAGGTTTACGTCTCCTAGTGATGTTTATCCATCTTCACAGGGGATAGATAAATGCTGAGACTTGGAGAGACACTGAGAGGACATGGCGAGTGCTGTAGATACTCTATAAAGGCACATGATGAGTCTTGTCCATGTGTTATTATGATATTAATAGTAACTCTTGTAAAGTATAAACATCATGTCTGGAGATGTGCGGCTATGATTTTAACTCCAGTCAATTAGCAGCAATGTTTTTTTTACAAACACTACAACAAGATATAGACCCCGAGGCCTTTCCCGGTCACTCCTGCGAGTCAGCGCGCAATTTATATCTCCTCTTATGTAAACATTGTCCAACACAAACGCGGCGTCATAGTTAGCATACCGGTAATTAGCACGTCTACAGTTACATTTACTAAGGGCACGGGTATATAATGACGGCACTGCTGCAGTGACGCCAAAAGATGTAGGTATGTATATCTTTATTTATCTAGCGCCAACAGTGTAATCGGCGCTTTACAAGAGAGGCTATACAGTACTGGGAATTATAATACAAATAAGTCTAATAAGCGGAATCAGACAATAGTAAACTAAATCCCTGCCCCGGAGAGCTTACAATCTAATCTACATACCCCATGGCCAGGGCCGCTTTATACATTAGGCCGACTAGGCACAGTGCCTAGGGCCTACCAACCTTTTAGGGCCTACAATATTTCACTTGAAAAAATACCTAAACAAAACAAATCACAAAATAAGAGAAAACAGCAAATTTTTATTTAAAATGCCGTCGAAGTACCGATGCCAAATATCGCTAGTATCGAAAGAAACAAGCAAACGATGAAATTAGCATAAAAATGAGTAAAAATATCGGACACACAGGCCTCTAGAAATAAAAGTGCCCAGGGCCTACGAAGGTCTAAAAACGGCCCTGCCCATGGCAGCCATGTTTGTGTGCTCACAAAAAATATGACATCCCGATTTCTATTAAACTGAAAAGTGCGGAAGAATTTGATGGCGAAGCCTGTGATTGGGATAGAAGACGTGAAAGTAAAGGCCAATCATGTTCTGGTTTCTTTATTATACTGTGCCTCCTGTTTGACCTCCAGTAGCCCAGTATGAGGATGCTCATGGCCATCGAGCTCTCAGTGGTGGAAGAGCCAGCAACACACTGCTCTGCATTGAAGGCGTAAATCAGAACGGCGTGAAAACTGCATGAAAGAAGACGGTGACTTGTGAATCGAATAAGACCACAACATGATCAGATACTCTTGTTTGCTAAATTGTTATTGTTCTAGCCCAAATATAAGCCATTTCTAAGCCTGAAATGTTGATTCAATGTGGGGCTCACTCCCCTTTACCCTTTACCTGGTCGTAAAAAGGAGAGTGCTTTCACATTGTAATACATTAGTATTACACATTATATTACACACATTAGTACAGCTCAACCCCGTTATAACGCGGTGCTTGGGGTCCAAAGAATCACATCGCGATATAAGCGGATTGCATTAGAAACTTGTAGCCATTAACTTAGACATGCTATCAATTTCGTATGTCTCGCTTTTGCGCGCGATAATTGCAAAACTATAGAATAACAATATATAAATAATGTACAATTGTATTGTTTCAATCTTTTAGTGCTGCATTGTACAATAAAGTATTTAATTTTTTTTAAGTATTTACACGAAAATTGGGAGTCCAGCTAGCATCGTGTTATAACGGGGTTGAGCTATATTAGTACATTATGAGGTATTCATTAAACTGCGATAGTGCCAGCCAGGGCAGTATCGCACGGAAACTATTGCCCCTATCAAAGATTTATTAATAACCGCCTTTATATTTAAAGGAAGTTAGATGGAATCAGAAGATATAGAATGCATTTATGGATGTGGTCATAGACGTTCTGCTTAATATTACATGAGAATTTACAACAGGAGAAGCCAAGAAACGGACCTCTAGATTCTGAATACTTGACATACAGATGCATTAATCCACCAGTTATGTTGAAATTGTTTAACTACTAATTATGGTAAGTGATTGTGACTACTATTCTAAGATGTCACATGAAACTGCAGTAAGATAAAGACACTTTTGGAGTTTGGTTACCAGCAATAACCATCTTAGTGCCCACATGGTTCCTAAGAAGGGGATTTTATGACCAAAGGCAACGGTTTGTCTGTTTGATCTTCATTTAATTCCGTACATTTAAATGCTTAAGTGCCCAGAAAACAAACACAGCTCTGAGTTTCCGATACCCTCTGCAGGATCCTAAAGATGTCAAACCTTGTTAGCGTTTATGATTGCATACAACTACATAATAATAATAATAATAATAGCATGTTCTTGTATAGCGCTGCTAGTTTTACGTAGTGCTTTACAGAGACATTTTACAGGCCCAGTCCCTGCCCCGCGGAGCTTACAAGCTATGTTTTTGGTGCCTGGGGCACAGGGGGATAAAGTGACTTGCCCAAGGTCACAAGGACCAGGTTCGCATGCTTCAAACGCAGTGCCAGTCAGTGTCTTTACTCACTGAGCCGCTCCTTCTCCTTTAGAGAATGAGTCATTAACCTTCCAAGCTCACGTCCTATTGCTTGGTGCACAAGGCAGAGTGACCAAGAGACATAATGACGTGCATATTATAGTAAATGTTAGCGGATGACCCTGGAATATCTTTCTCCTACAGGGTGCAGGAAATAGTTGGTGCTTAGAAGAATTTAGGATTGTGGTTGTGCTATTCTTGGCTGACTCACTCCTACTATGGGTTAAACATGCAGTTTTGAGCCGGTATCTTCCATTGGTTTGAATAATTAAGCCGGTCGCGCGTTGAATTTTCAATTCATTACTTTGCCAACTCTATTTTGAGCCTCTTTGTTGTCACTATTGTGCTGGTTCACATTCTACTGGTTATTCCAGTTTTGCTTCCATTGGAAGATAGCTATTTCTGCATCTTTTGAATACAGCAAGAGGACCAGAAATTCTTCTGTACATGGGTACAGGTGTGTAAAATAGCTTGAAGTAACATCTACATCAATAAGTATAGATGTGCTAGTTGGCTTCATCAATCTGATGTAAGATTTTCGTACGTATATCCCACGTGTGCAAACACATTGGCCAAAGGAAACAATAGACTCTAGTCATTGAGGATTTGTGATTTATGGGAATTTTCTCGTGATCTTTAAGAATAATTTTCTTTAAATCCGTGTCAGAAATGCCCTTATGGGTTTTTACGTTACGTTTCCAAACATAGCAATTAACAAGGCGTGTGTGACTAATATACCACATTTGCACATAAAGAACACAGTAAAATTAACCCGATTTTCAAATTTTCTAGCGCATTACTTCACGCATCTCTCACAGGAATGAGACTTGTGAGTTGTCACATTTGTAACTACGCGCCTCACAACATGGATACGAATTCAGCCGAATAAACACACGTTGTCTCCACCCCCTAAAGCAATAACATTCCAATACTGGGGAAATGACTCATAATAATGTCTATTTTTCTCTCTGTATAGCGCTGCTAGTTTTTACGCAGCTCTGTACATTGACGTTTTGCAGACACAGTCCTTGCCCCGTAGAGCTTACAATCTAATCCTGAAGCACAGGGAGATAAAGTGACTTGCCCAAGGTCACAAGGAGCCAACATCAGGGTTTGAACCAGGTTCCCCTGCTTCACACTCAGTGTCTTTGCTCACTGGGCCGCTCATTCAGACTTCATATGGATGCTGTACATACTTTCACAATCCAACTAATTGTACAGTGTGATTTCAAATACAAGAAGCAGAATGCATAGAGTATTTATTGCCCTAAAAAGTGAAGATCACCAACAATATGAGGGGGAAGGGATTCATTAAATGCTCATATTGGATATTGAACTCTGACCCAGCTTTAACATTTAATCAAGTCAATGGCAGCTAAAGCCGGATCGAGGTGGGATACCACTTTGGCACTTAGTGAGTCCCTGGCAATCACCCCTTACTCAGTATGATGTGAAGCCGACCTTATCCTCGCTAGGGAAGATTGAAGCTCCATTCATGTGAAGGAGTAGACGCCTTCATTGCATATTGATTAGAGGCCTATTGAGATGAAATCGCTCTGTGTAATTATCATGTATAAAACTGGAGATGTGTTAGTAGCATTATACCTGACTTCTATAAGGAACAAGTAAGGGGAAGTACACTAGAAGGAGATTATTTTGCAGAGTGAAGCACATTCATAGGAAGAATCCTATTGAGATGTAGGTACGACAGACGCATTGAAAAGATCTTCTCCTAAGCAGAGCTGTATTCATATAAAATACGTTTTCAGAATAGAGTTGCCAGGTGACTTCTGCAAAAATACTGGGCACAATGGTGAAAGGTGCGACGCACTCGAGACACACACATACGCCCCTCCCACCTTTCTCCGATCCATGCTGTTTCCTCCACTCCTTGGCCCCACCCCCAGGATCCTGACACCTCTTCCTGATTGGCTGCATTACCGAGCAGCAGCCAATCAGGATAGAGGAAGCTGCTCAAACCCAGAGCAACAGCCCTGTTCTCTCCCTGCTCAGGGGAAATCCCGCGGCCCCCCAAGCTGGTCCTATCACTATCTCCAGAGACGTAATAGCAGACACATACATGTACAGTATTACCTCTAATTGTTTACTGGACAGTGTGTCCAAATAAAGGACAGTCAGGTTGAATACTGGGCACCTGGCAACCCTATTTCAGAACCTTGCCGCAGTTGACCATGAGGATAGCTGTCCTAACGCTCCTCCATCATGGAGTTGTCCAACTATTTGTACTCTTTTTTTTGTTATCGTCTTAATAAGTAAACAACATAGGGATAAGAAACTAAGCACTCACCAGCAATAACAGGAACAGTGATTTCAATTGCCCAGGACTGACGAAAAAAGCCATTGGCACATTGAGAAACCAGTGACTTAAAGCTCTGAATGGCTCCGGGAGGATTCCAAATGAACCTGTTGAAGTTGTTCCGTGTGTTTTTTGTCTAAGTCTTCTTAGCTTTTCTGGTCGTATCACTTTTGCGTTGTCTCAGAGGGAGCAGCTCAGGCTTGTTATTAGCTCCTTGGTCTGAACTCTGAACATATAGGGCGACAGGGAAGTGGGAGTCACAGATCACTACTGTAGTGGCAGCAGCCGTCACACAAACCTCCTCCTCTCTGCACAGCAGGACTTTACCCTTCTCTTTTTTATTTAAATAGCCACCTCCCTTATTAGTAGTAGGAAGTAAAATGCGCACACACACACGCACTCACACACACACACACACTCTGTTAGACACTGTTCATTCGGGCTGTAACAGCAAACAGAATAGCTGTTTTGCAAATACAGTCTTAGCCTCCCCTTGTGTAAATAGCAAATCCAGATCTATTGTAACAGCCCCGATATAGATATGAACTAAAAAGAGCGACAGAAACCTCATATAAGCACTCGCGGCGAATCCAAAAATCAATCATTTTCATTGCGAAAATATCAAATCAAAAAGGAAACAATAGTACAAAATAGAAAAACAGATAAAACTTTTGGTTATGAGCGGTCGGGATAGTCCTGCGTAGTTTTTATCTGTATATTTTTTTTATATTTTGTACTATTTTCTTTTTGGTTTAATATTCTGGTAATTAAAAGGATTATTAATTGTTGGATACCCTGTATGAGGTTTCTGCGTCTGTGTGGTGCTCCCGCTCTTGACCCTGAGCACCGTGGCTGAGGGTCAATACTTATTTAGCCTAATTTTTCCCAACTTTTTCAGGGTTTATTTCATATTTGCATCTCCAGGTATAGATAGATATACCTGGATATTAAAGGTGTCAAATCTAGTGCATTAAAGAAGAAAAAGTCTATGCTTGTTGGTTGCTATGGTTGTTGTATGGAGCCTCGGGCAGCTGGGGAGATAATATCTCTTATACTTCTTACTTTGGCTCAGATCCACTAATAGGTGCTAAACTATAACACGTTTTTACTCCCATTCAGGGAGTAACGGCATGCTGAAGCTTAGCACCGTTTTGTATATCTGGCCTTTTGATGTTTAGCATTCTTTTTTTGTGCTGTAACACGCCAGAAATACATGCATGTGTATATATATTTTTTTCTAAAAGGCTTCTGTTGATCTACCAGCACAATTACACCAAGAAACAAAAAAATGATGTGAAATATAACCTGCACCATGATCGTGGACCATGGCTCATGTCAGAGGGTGGTCAGCTCCAGTCCTCAAGCCCACCAACAGGTCAGGTTTTCAGGATATCCCAGCTTCAGCACAGGTGGCTCAGTCAGAGGCTCAGTCAGAGCCTGATTGAGCCACCTTTGCTGAAGCAGGGACTGATTGAGCCACCTGTGCTGAAGCAGGTACTGGTTGGGCCACTTGTGCTGAAGCAGGGATATCCTGAAAACCTGACCTGTTGGGGGGGAGGTGAGGGAGGCTTGAGGACTGGAGTTGAGCACCCCTGGCTTATGTTATGCTTTTTCCATTCGGTTCTTTTGGGGGGTGTTTAAAGTACAGGGCACTACAGTAGCTATCTGTAGTTATGTTTTCACTATGCCGAGACCCTTGCACACATCATTTGACAAGATAAGCAAACTGAAATACATGAAACTACATAAGCAATGCAGGTCAGGCACCCACGGAAAGGAATAAATGTAGGCGCATTTGGGGAGAAGGTCAGTGGTAGAAGTGGATTAAAAGACTAGCTCTCCTGGGTGTGATTCGGAAGGGGAAAAAAACATTGTCACAACATATTTTTTTTTTTTTTTCTAAAAAGATTGATTTAACATTTATGTCTCAGAAACAGGGAGATTGTCTTTTAAAAAAATAAAGTGGAACTGTGCATGTAAATACAGTAGTGTTGGAGTGGGATAATAAGTTCAAATATATATTTGTGCTCTGTAATGGCTGTTTCGCCGCAACCAAATGATCGCCGGCGCTTGGCGACTCTCTCCACCACCGGGACTTTTCGCCGCTAAGGTAAGTGCCTAATCCCCTACCCTAAACCCTTAACCTAAAACCCCCTACCCTAAGCCCTTACCCTAAAACACTCTACCCTAACCACTAAAATCCCCTAAATTAACCCCCTAGCCCAACCAGTAAAACTTCCCTTAGAAGCAGCCCAAAGAGCTTCCGGTTTATTTCTGGGTGATGCATTCCCGAAATAATGCGAGTGGCCTAAGGCAGGGGTGCGCAGACTTTCTGCGCTGCGCCCCACTGCCTGCTTTCAACCCCAGTGTCGCGCACCCCCTTACCTTAAATCCGGCGTCAAATTATGTCACCATTTGCCATGGCGATGGGCGTCAAACGACCCCAAGGCGCCAGTTGACGCCGTGTTGCCATGGTGATGCGCCACCCGAAGCCAGCTGAATTTAGGTAACTGAGTTACAGAGGTCTCGCACTAAAGAGCGCGGGGCCTCGGTAACCGCCGCGCCCCGCAAAAAAAATCTCACCCCTCCCCAGTTTGCGCACCCCTGACCTAAGGGTTCCCAGAACAACCTACGGTACTTGTTTTGGATCCAAGTCCAGAGCCCTCATCACTGAGCCAGGATGGTAGATAAGGCCAATTAATGTGTTCATTATTAGTCATCCCATTATTTACCATACATAAGCTGGTTTACCATAGTTGCTACAGTTTTTGACATGGGCAGTGCTGGTGGCTTAGTAAATGTGAAAATATTCATATGAAGAGTGGTGGTAACATTGAGGTCAGTGCAACATTTATAAAAATGTGTTACCAGGAAGTAATACATTGAGAGTTATCTCTCGTTTTCAAGTATGTCCTGGGCACAGAGTTATAACAATATGTGGTTACATTAAAAAAGAGTAGAGGTTATACAGTCAATTCACAGACATTTCATGGACAGATAAGAATTGGAAATTGGGTACAGGGGATAAAGGCCTGGTGAGTTTCAGATTGAACATCAGCAAATGGTAGCAAACGGCACACACCCTTTGGCTGCGCCAAAGGCTATCCGTCTTTGGGGCGACGCAGATGTACACTGAAGAGGTTCAGATTGAATGCAGCTGTGAATATAAAGTTTTTTGTCCTCTCGGATCATTAACATTCCAGTGGGTGGGCTGGACGTTCCACAAAGTACAAGCAAATGTTAACCCTTAGCACGCTGGTCGTGTGCTGAGGGGAGCAGCTCTTGGGGAACCCCATAAAGCGTCTGCCTTTGAAGCAACACAGATGTACACTCAAGGGGTTCAGATTGAATGCAGCCACGAATACAAAGTTCTGTATCCTCTAGGTTCATTAACATTCCAGTGTTCACGTGCCTGTATATAGTATAGGGCTAAAATGTTTTGAACTTGAATAAAACACATTAGCTATTTGTGAGCTGAAAAGATTCTCTATTACAAACACTTTGGTTATGAGGGTATCAAAGTGTTGAGGATAGCACCTCTATGGGCCTTGTTATTTTAAGTTGAACTTACTCACAGTAACTTGAATTATCTGTATCTAGTGATGCCTTTGGATATAAATTAGATGAACATCTGTACTACTCTTTATCTTTGATATTTAAAAACAGACAATGTGTCCATTTATTTGATGAAATCTGGACATGTCCTCTTCTTTAAATCCCTATTTTAGTTCAGATGGTATTATTATTATTTATTTTTTTTACAATAAATCAAATTCAACAATTAATTTAAGCAAATAGTAGGTGGATGCAAATGGAAGAAAAAAATGAAATTAACACCGTTAAGAAGGTTCAGAACGCTTGGGTATAGATCTGTCAGTGCCTTTCAGTGCTGAGTAGGAGCAGGAGCACACAATATTTACACTTCCGAGCAGGAGTAAGACAGGTCGCCTGGTCTGTTTATGAAGAGCTAAGACCTTGCTATTTTGGTGCATGCTATTTTTGACTTGACACGTAGCAATGCTTTCATAGCAATTGTTCACTCCCATATCTTATATAAAAGTCAAAGAATGCGGTAATGTGAAGTCAGCCAGCTTATTTACCTTGGCATGTTTCACTGACCTGGAAAGCTCTAACGATCATGCATTATCCCTAACCATCCTAGTAATACAGTACGTGTGTCATTCAGTTGTGAATGTGTGAGTTCTGGTTAGAGAAGTGTAATTATGTCCCAGTTTGCGTAAGCACATTTTTAAACAAATGTTTTATATTTACTATTTTTTCCCCTATGTATTTGGTGATAATTAGATTGAGAATTTGTACAAATTTGAAGTAGGTGGACACACAATCTCAAAGACCCCTTAACTCCTTTGACAGCCAAGGGTTACACTCAAGAGAACAGGTATAACTGACCAACGTGCTTATTGATGACCTTCTGGGCAAACCTAGAAGGGGGATGGAGAGCAGGACTGAAGTAGAGTGGTTCTGAAGACTCGGGATAACATTTGTATAAATATAGGAGGGGTATCTCTGCCGACTTTATGGACATGTCTTTTTTCCACCTCATCTACCATGTAACTGTCCCGGCTGTACCTCATCAGCAGCCCAGCCACCTAGTCTTCACCTATATTCCCTTCTTTCTTACTCAGTAAATTATTATTCACCTGATCCATGTAGATCTCAGTGTCCCAGCTTCAGCACAGGTGGCTCAATCAGAGGCTCAGTCTTCAACTGAGCCAGCTGTGCTGAAGCAGGGACTGATTGAGAGACTTGTGCTGACGCTGGGATATCCTGAAAACCTGACCTGTGGGGGGGGGGGGGGGCTTGAGGACTGGAGTTGAGCACCCCTGTCCGATTTTTCTCACACACACAAACACACACACACACACCTTGCTCAGTACAATCAATTTCTCCATCCACCGCTCATCTTGTTATCACCATATGAAACATTAACTTTCAAAGCTGTCAACGTTGGAGAACCCAGCTGAGCGATGTTACAAGTTATAAGGCAGGCATTTTAAGATCAGTGATAGTCTGTGAAATATTTTAGCGAACCGACATAAAAGTTCCTATTTTTATAGGTGTCATTATAGTGTAGAGAGCTTTTGAATACTCGCAGGGGTCTATTCCTAATGTTTACTGTTGGAAAAGTCGGATTGTAAGTCTTTTAGACCACAAATTGAAAGGAAATGAGTAAACACTGCCTTCCAACGAATGAAACTCGCTCAAAATGAAGTTCAGGATGTAAAAGTAGAACTAGGATTAGCATGACAGATAGTGTTTCAAAATAGTCTTTTGGTGATGCTGTCCTCTAGTGGTGATGAGAAGAATGGTTTCTAACAAGAACAGGTGGGTTTTTGTAGTTACGGTTTCAGTTCAACATGCTGAAAACACCTTGGGGTAGATCTAGAGAAGGTCGTCACTTTTGCGTTAATAACATCGTTCCCAAAATCGGGACCGGACGTTATTTTTCTTCATTTTAACGTGTATCCTCAAAGCTAATGAAATGCAAAACAACCATCATAACGTTACCTTTCTGAACAGGGATTATCGTAACGCTGAGACTGCACTGCACTTGCGCATTGAGAAACGTTCTTATTAGCGCACATCTGTTTGTGATGCGATACACATTTGTGTGACCTAACAGAACGCCCATGAGCATGTTTCAAATTCAAATAAATACACATTACAAACTGAATAAGTCCGCCATTCCTGCTAACTAACTTTATTGCTGAGATGGCTGCGAGGGCCTCCGCCTCTTCTGCAGAGGCTGCTCCTGCTTCTGAGGCTGGGAGAATCAGAAGCCTCAAATGTACAGGCTAGAAGCTGGAGATCCTAATAAATAGAGTGGTTGATAACCACTCCAAACTTTTACTGTCTCTGCTCCAGGACCAGTACCGCTGAGAAGCAGCGGATTTAGGGGGCCATACTCCACCGCTTAAATGCCCTTGGGAACGCCGTCCGCAGCACGGATATGCTGAAGAAGCACTGGGTAGACAGCAAAAGGAAAGTTAAAAAGAAGCTGGCTGCCCAAGCAAGGAAGACAGGAGGAGGACCACATGTTCCCCTGTATCTGACTCATACAAAGGAGTGGCTGAGCTTGGTCATTGTTACCTCCCAGGTATTGGCCTTGTGGACACGGAGGATGTGGTGAGACCTCGTAAGTGAAAATACAGTGCATATATAATACACTAGATATCAATCTCATGTATACATCACTTTAGAAACAAACTTGAACATCAGAACAAACATTACTGTCTTATTTGCTGTGCACTCACACATACAGTGAGAAGTACTTAGCTAAATAACGTATGTGATATGCTTACATGTGTGCACTCATAAGATTAGAAAACACTATGGGTCACACCTTGCACATTGCAGTAAGGGATCAATCAGTATAAAGTTATCTTTTGCCTATTTGAGGACCGTATAACTGCTCAATCACAAGAACACTAGTTTGAGCAACACTTAAGGAGTCTCAGTATCTCAAAGTGTTCCTGTAAAACCTAATTGATCATCTTATGGAAGGTATATAATCACTCACTGTACCCAGCACTTATCTCCTAAGATTCACCATCAGTAACCTGCTTATAGTCTTAAAGTTCACTGATGAATCATGCTGCTCTTCCTTCTAATGATCCCCCCACTGCTTTAGCTATTGACCTGTGTCCATCTAATCATCTTCCTGTCTAAATGCATTCCAGAGTTCTGATATTAGCCATTGTAAACATGTTAGAAATAGTCACTTTGAAGGGACTTGTATCCCTCCTTACCTGGCTCTACAGGAGGACACAGTCAATTGGTTATATACAATGGTAGAATAGTGCTTGGTATCTCAAGCCTTTGCCGGGTGCTGAATGCAGGCTGGGCGTGAGTAAGCAGATAGGAAACAAAAAGGTGCTTTATTGACATACATTTTATCCGGGCAGAACTCATGACAAACAATAGTATTCTGGACTTTATCCCCAGGTAGCTCTCACTCCTACACTGGGGAGGTACTTAACTTGAGGGCCCATCATAAAGCATCTTGTGGGGACTGCTTACAGGCTATGATCATTGAGAACCCACTGGACGGGTTCTATATGAATATGGGGTGCAATGTTGGCAATTCGGTGAGAACAGAGATGGTCAGACTGTGGTTGGGCAACCCTCTGAGACCAGGACATGTAGTATTCCTCTCCCACAACTTAATGTCCCCGTCCCTTTAACAGGCGCTATCTTTAAGGACATGCTAAAATCAACAAAAGGTGACAGGACACATCTTAATACACATGACTATACACACAAACCTTATATACAGGACTCACAGTGAGGACCCCAGTCAGAACTCTGAAGAATCTGCTTCTACAACATAAGGGGCGGCTATATATACCCTTAAATCTACATCATAAATCACATGGTGAGGAGGGGAGTAACCTATGTGAGCCCACACAGTTAATCCCTTAAGGCAATTAACCCCTGACAGAACTATTGGCCCCAAAGAAGGGGCTACATACTTAACGTAACAGTGCCAAAGACATAATAGAAAATGTGGTTTGTGGATCAGGATATATATAAAGATGGACAGTTCGAAATATTAAATATTAACACTGCTCATTTCCACTTTGGTTCATGCTATCCAGGAGGAAACATATATATATATATATATATATATATATATATATATATATATATATGCAAATATAGCTGTATGCTCATCTGCATGTCTTAGGCAGGTCTGCACAACCGCCTTTCCCCATTATCACCCAGCATAAAGCACTTCCACTGCAGCAAGGGATTCTGGGAAATGACATGCAAATGAGCACACAGTGTCACTTTTTGCCTCAATAACCATTTTTAACATGGTTCCCTATGGTTTAGCCTATCCCATAGCCTCTCTTGCATTCCCAGTAAAATCAACCCCACACTGATGAGACCCATCAAGGTCGAAACAGCTGTCTGTGGGTGGTTTTCTGGGTATGCACCTTAACCCTGGCTGTGCTCAAAGCTGTGACCATGCAGCAAGCTTAAGCCTATAGGGAACCATGTTAAAAATGGTTATTAAGGCAAAAAGTGACACTGTGTGCTCATTTGCATGTCATTTCCCAGAATCCCTTGCTGCAGTGGAAGTGCTGTATGCTGGGTGATAATGGGGAAAGGCGGTTGTGCAGACCTGCCTAAGACATGCAGATGAGCATACAGCTATATTTGCATATTTGCTTTCCTGTGGAGGGTTTTTGTCACTTTTTTTACTCACCATAACTTAACTCAGTATTATATGTGTGTGCGTGCGTGCGTGCGTGCGTGCGTACACACACACACACACACAGTGGTCGACAAATCACCAAAAAAATCTACTTGCCACCTACTACAACACGTGTGCTGCTTTGGCCAATAGGAGCTCGCCACGATGTTAAATCCACTCGGGGCGTGCAAATGTATAGGTTTATCGAACACTGTAATATATATATATATACACCCAAATACATATGTAATAACACTCCTATCCACCCCCCCCCCCCCCCCCTACAAGGATAGGATGAGGTAGTTTAGACAGTCTCTATACCTTTGACAGGGTTTTGTACCTGCTCCAAGATGTATGGTAGCTCAGCAATTTACCTGTCTTCTCAGAGTTGATGGTATACGTGCCAAGGCTGTGATGAGGAGTGATAGAACAAAATAGACGAGGCGCCAGGAACTTTTAACTGGTGATCTTTATTGAATAGCAGGCTCACATCAGCAGGACAGGGGTTTCAGGTTTTAAAGATATGCACTTAAATGTCCTTCACCTTGAGGTCTGTAGACAGAGTGGCTGGGTTTCAAACCTCCCCTCTACTGCCTAAGCCCAGAGCTAGAACCTTTTCCAGCAATGCTTATCAGCTCTCCTGGAAGAATGTACTCCCTATTCTGACAGGATCCTTCTTTAGTGCAATAAGTCTACGGCCCCTATACTAGGAGACTGACCCTAACTTAGTAAACAATAAAACCTGTGGTTTGCCCTGCAGGCTAGGAAAGCCTGGAGACCTCCAGATATTAAGGGATTATTCCCTGGGATATGGTCTGATCTGAGGATAAAAGGGTGGAACCTCACTTTATATACCAAGGGGGTGTGAACATTCTATCCTAAGTAACTGAGCAGATTAGATGTTGCACATGGTCATGCTGCACAGCATGTGACATTTAGCAACTCTTCGAACAAGGCAACAAAATAGTAACAACCAGGCACACACATAACTCCCATATCTGAGCCTTGTGAAGCTTTTAACCTCTACACTGCCTGCAACTACCAGGACTAGCATGCAGGGGCAAGGGGAATATTTTAGCAGGGTGCTACACACACACACACACACACACACACACACACACACACACACACACACACACACACACACACACACACACACACACACACACACACACACACACACACACACACACACACACACACACACACACACACACACACACACACACACACACACACACACACACACACACACACTTGGTGTGGCCCTTAAACTCTCCGCTCCTGTTGATTTCATACTAGTTGCTTAGGCAGAGGTCAGGTCCAACAGCCAAGTCCGGCCACCAGGCCCCCCACAGCCACCGGGCCCAGGACACTCTAACCCCCACCCCCTCTGTCCCTGGACAGTATACATTTGCAAGTGGTTTAAGTCAAGATTGCCTCCTGTTCTTCCAGTGGGCAAGACTTGCAATTCTTCCTGAAACTCTACTTCATAATTAAATGTAATGGTTCATCATCATCTGCAGTTCCACAAGTGAGGCTATAGCCTGTGGTTTCAACATTCAACTGCAAGCTATCTTCAGGTTTACGTCTCAACCAATAACTAATCGGCCACAGCTACTTATTTACATCCCTTTTTTCTCGTCTTTACCATCACATTCTGGCTTAGTTTCTAGATTAAATTAAAAATATATATATATTTGTATATAATTATTCCTCAAATATTCTACTTTTGGTCTTTTTTTAGGAGTTTTATTCATTAAACTGATAGTGGCGATCAGGACATTATCTCACAGAAACCCTCATTGGATTAATTGAGTTTCTGTTTAGTGAAAAAAAACCTTAACGGAGTGAGAGAGGAGAGATACACAATCTCCAAATTTATATCATCTATTTAGAAACAAGGACTACAAAAAAACTTTAAAAGGTTGTGTGCAATTAAGGGAAGAAAGACTTCTTAGAAATAGAGTATATAGAGTAGAGTATATAGAGTATATAGAGTAGAGTATATAGACACTATATTGATAGAACTAGAAAGGGTGCGTACATTGATATCAATACATGGAGAGAAATGCAATTTAAGATATCACAGGGCGTAGCGTATTTTTCTTTTGATATAAATCATAAAGGAAAAGACAATTCTGACAACAAAATGCGTGTTCAACCCTCAAACCAAATCTCAAACATTGTATGTGACTTCCAGAGCCAGGTAATGGAGTATATATATTTTTAAAAATACAGTTAAAGAACTGATATCAGCATTGTTTGGGAACCTAGAAAAATGAAAGGAGGTAAATAAAGAGGACAAAAATCACCAAATTTGTATTATTAGCCGTGAGGGAAACGATAATGTGACAGTGGATAAAACCCCTACAGTAGAAATTATGATTAATTATCCAATGTATTTAAAGCTGCAGTTCAAGCTGTTATTTTTATTTTTTTCATTCAATATGTGCATCAATACAATCTACACACTGACAAGTGATTGATCTGTTCTTCTGTAATCGATCGCTGAAACACAGCTGGAGGTTCACTAAATGCATCCTGGGTAATCTTCTGTTGCACTGGCGCCAAAATTCTGTGAGGAAGATCATGTGACCAGGCACTCACTAGATTCAATTGGTTCGATGCTAGAGAGGGTAGGGCTCAAAAAGATGATGCTGTTTCAGAAGGGAAAGGGGATGTTACATTGTATATGGTTCCTGTAGGAACAAAAATGCCTGTTACATTAAAATACATTAAAAATGTCCTTAAAATGTTTTTGTTTAAATGCTACAAGTATTTTCTCATAGTACAGATCTGATTTATTACAAAAAACAAACAAAAAAACACACATGTAGGATATTGCTTGAACTGCAGCTTTAATGACCCTGGATAACATGGAGGCAGAAAGCAATAAAGAACAGTTTTTCCAGAGGTAGGATCCATTTATTGAACCGTGCTACAAAGTGACAAAGAGACCATGAGGAAGGTATTCGAACATACAGCCGGGTGTTTAGAAAGACAGTTAAGAGGTGAATAGGTAGAAAACAGAAATCAGTATTATAATTTACTTTTTTTCCCTTCAACTTTCATTTTATTGGGTTTTCAGAATATACTGTAGCATACATTTATATCATGAGTGCCATAAAACACAATTCTGGACATACAACATCCAAACAGACCTGGGGAGGGATGGACAAGAAGCTAAGGAGTTGGGGGGGGGGGTTAGAGGAGGTATCGCTGAGGCTCTCAAAACCTGTACAGGTGATCCGGGATCGCTCCCATCTGTATCTCCATGGCACCGGGTAAGGGGGGTGCACCAGAGGAGAACTCACCAGATCTTATTAGAGCCAGACGGAGGCATTGATCACCCCCTGAATATCTGTCTGAGCCATGTCTGAGCCAGCCAAGGCAGCCAGACCTTTTGGAAATTTGGGCCAGTGTCGTTAACCAAACTCGTCAACTATTCCATCTGGCAGACAAACCAAATTCTGTTCCGAATTTGTGTCTATTGATGGAATTGCATTCTGTTTCCACAATGCTGCAGTCTCGCACCTCATAGCTGTAGCAAAATGTGCAATTAATTTCTTCCCTGATATAGACACTTCTTTTGTAGGTTTGCTTAATAAAAACAGCCACGGGTCTAATTGAATTGTGAGGCCCAAGATCCTCTGTAACCAATCTCTAATTTGAGTCCACACGGGTATGATTCGTGGACAGGACCACAGCATGTGCACCAGATCCCCCTGTTCCCCGCACTGCCTGGGGCAGAGCAGGGAAGATCCTGAAATGAATTTAGCAAATCTAACTGGGGTGAGATACCACCTCATCATTACTTTATATGGATTCTCCTTTAATGTCGTGCAGATCGAGCTACTGGCAGCTGCCTTAAAGATTTCTGTCCAGTCTTCGTCCTCTGGTGGCCGGTCAGGTCTGTCTCCCATTGTGTCATAAATCTGGGTTTATGCGAACCGTCAATGTCGACTCTGACCCCATCCTTGTACAAAGCAGAGATTAGTCCCCGTGTGTCGGTGCCCCGCACACAGAGCCTCTCAAAATTAGTTAGCGGAGGTCTAGCTGAGTGTTTTATAGTCTTAGGCTGCCACTTAAACTTAAAATTAATTTTTATTAACTTCTCTGTTTCTTTTGGGATGTTCAGGCTAAGCGCCTCAGATTTAGCCTGATTTATCTTAAAACCTGAGATTCTGTTAAATCTCTCTAGTAAGTCAAACAGGTTGGGTAGCGAGGTAAGCGGCTTTGTCAATGTCAGAATAATGTCATCTGCATACAGAGCCACTTTATGTTCTTGTGTGTGGATTTGGATTCCAGTTATATCCGGATTACTACGGATCTGCGCCGCTAGTGGTTCCACGCATAAGGCGAACAACAAGGGCGATAGTGGGCAGCCCTGTCTGGTACCACTTTTAATTTTAAACAGTTCCGATGGGAAGCCTTGATAAATTACTCTTGCTGCCGGAGCTGTATATAATGCTTTTATTGCCCTTAGAATTTTACCCCCGAACCCAAATGCCCCAAGCGTGGATTCCATATATGGCCAATCAATCTTGTCAAAGGCTTTCTCCGTGTCTAAGCTTAGTACTAGACCTCGGATCCCGTTGGCATTGACGAAATCAATAATATCTACAATCCTTCTGGTATTGTCGGCCGCTTGTCTATCTCTAATGAAGCCAACCTAATCCGGGTGAACAAGCCTGGGCAGGACAGCGCTCAATCTATTGGCCAGTAATTTGGAGTATATTTTAACGTCCGAATTGATCAATGATATTGGCCTGTAACTTTGACAATTTGTGGGATCTTTATCTTTCTTATGAATCAGTGAGATCGACGCCTGGAGCATCTGTTCTGTGAAGGGCTCTCCCGCCAGGACTCCATTAAATAATCTAAGCATGTGTGGAGCTAATATTCCTACGAATTAATATAAATTGGAGAACCCATCAGGACCCGGGGCTCTAGAGGACTTTAGGTTTTTGATGACCTCTGTTAATTCCTCTAGTGTGAAGTCCTTCTGTATTGCCTCGCGCTCCAGCCTGTTCAGCCTCGGTAATGCCGCTTCCCTCAGGAATGTCTGCAATATACCGCTCGTCTTTGGGTTGTGAGACACCTTCTCCCCATTGTATAACTGTTCATAATAGAGTTTAAACTCTTCCACTATGTGTTTGGGATTGGAGGATGTTTCTCCTGTTTTTGTCCTGATTGCATGAATATTATAATTTGGTTGCCTATTTCGGATTCTGTTAGCTAGCATGGTGTCCGGCTTGTTGGCTTTCTCAAAGAATTTCCTCTTTGTCCAACTCAGGTCTTTTTCGACCTGGGATGTGAGGAGGAGGTTAAGCTCAATCCTTACGTCCTTCAGCTCCTTTAAAGTGTCCCCTCTACCTGATCGGCTATGGAGTGTAGAGAGCTCATGTAACCGCTTATATAACTGTGCCAATTTGGCTTCCCTTGGTTTCTTCCTTCTAGCTGCTAGGCTGATCAGTACACCTCGCATCGTGGCTTTGTGTGCCTCCCACAGCATAATGTGGGATTCCACACTGCCCATATTAATTTGAAAAAACTGCTTAATCTCTTCATTGACCGACTGCGCTAGTTCCGGTATCTTAATCAGGGATTCATTAAGTTTCCAGTTTGCTCCCGGGCTAACCGGTCTAATTTGTGTGCATCGTAGCTCTATTAATGCATGATCCGACCATGAAATATCATGAATTATAGTGTCGGATATTTGTGGGACCATTCTGCCTGACACAAAAAAGTGGTCAATCCTACTATAACTCTCGTGAGGATGCGAGTAGAATGAGAAACTTCCCTCGCCAGGGTGTTGTTCCCTCCAAATGTCCACAAGACACCCTCTTCTCAACCCTTCCAGCAGAGCTGTAGCGCCCGCTTGTCTTTCTCTCTGTTGCTTTGGGGATCTGTCTATCCGAGGGTCCATGACTTTGTTGAAATCCCCCGCTATAATAATAATATTACCCACTGCCCAACGCTGAAGCGTTAGGAAAAATGAGTCAAAGAACTGGGGATCTTTCTCACAGGGGGCGTAGACACATGCTAAGGTCACTCTACACTGCTGCAGCAGTCCCACTAGGATAAGATATCTACCTTCTGAATCACGCTTCATCTTTTCTACCTCAAAAGGGACTCTATTGTTAAGTAGGATGGCTACCCCTTTTTTCTTTTCTTTAGCTGAGGCGAGATAAAACTGCCTATAATTTTTGTCTAGGAAACCTGGGCTTTTGTTTGAGCTAAAGTTAGTCTCTTGGAGGAAGAGGATATCGGCCCTTCTTCGTTTGAACTCCGCAAAAGCAACTCTACACTTCTGCGGGCTATTGAACCCTTTAACATTTTGGGAAATGAACGTCAACGCCATGTGTCTGTGTGTAGTGAACCTCTGTGTGAACTATATAAACACTTCCTACCCGGACTTTGTTGCCACCTATAGCACCAGGACCAGCTGCACTGTCGCCATGTTGTCTCAGCGCCTCCTCTGTGGGACTCTGGGGTGGGGAACGGTATACACATAGGGGGATGACAAGGAAAACAAATCAAATGGACACAAACACAGAAAACCATTTTGGTCCTCACAGACCTATGGTTTGATGCCCAGGCATACCGCCCCTGCCCTGGACTCTCCCTCCCTCCTGTCCAGGCTCGTGGGCCTTCTCGTGGCTCACGATTCCCCGGGTCTTTGACTGGACTGTGGATTAAGTCCCCAGCCCAGCCCCACCGGCACATGTCTACAGGCGGGATTGAGGGCAGTCTCCCACCAACCCGCCGGTGTAGCAAACATTATGTATAAAATAAACTAACAATGAAATCTAACAATCTTAACTCAACTGACTAATGAACTAACTTTCTTAGCTCAACTGACTTATGAACTGTTCTAGCTAAACTACATTAACTAACCTAATAAAACCAACCATGCATCTTTAATCACCTTAGGGTATGCTGCATCCCTCCCCCCCCCCCATGTGTGAGGTCTGGCTTTCCCGCCCCTCACAATCTAACTCCTTACTAACCCCATCTTCCTACTTCTATACTTTATTCCTAACTTATCCCCTTCTACCCTCTTTCGATTGGCGTGGTTGGGATAGAAGGCCAAGTCCAAGTCTGAGTCCTCTCTTGGAGATCAGCAGGCAGCATTCCTTCCCTCTCTGATCTCCGCTCTTCCCCTCTAAGCCCCCCTCCACCCCTCTGAACCCCCCTCCTCACGTCCTCATCTCCCCTCTTCTCCCTCTCTCCGGCGGTGGAATTCACGCACCCCCACCGGAGAGAGCTCCCTCTAGCCCGGCACTCCCTTTCCGGTCTGCAGCTGTCATCCACGCACGCGTCATTTCCTCCCCGACAGCGCTCCGAGAGGTCCCTCCCTCTGACGTCACGCTGGATGAGACTGTGCATCCGCCCTCGAGCAGTGATGGGAGTATTTAGGGGCGGACCACAACTTCGCGCCCAAACGACCTCCGCCATACTTCTTCTGCGCGCCTTCACCCTTTCTTCCTGCGTTGCATGCCTCACCACCATTTTGGTAAGTTATGTTTGCATGTTTTCAGTCCCAGATGGATCGTACAATCTCCATGGAACCCTCATCGGCCAGCATGGAGGGGGAACCATGACTGCAGAGTCGCTTACAACTCGACTAACTCTCAAACGTGGGCATAGTGGGTTTTTGTAACTTTTAATGTCTGTGTGAGTTATTTGGGGAGCTGGCCCCTTAAGACTCAATTGGGTCTCGAAGCTCCCGCCTTTTCCTTCCTCTGCCCGGCCGACGAGCTCGCCGGGGTGGACATGCGTCCGGAGCCTCCGGGTAAGTGATTGTGTCAGGCAGACCCAGTTTCTTCAGGAATGCTGTCCCCTCTGCTAGGTACCTGAGAGCGTGTGTTCAGCCATTTCGCACTACCACTAGAGCAAATGGAAAGGCCCATCTGTACCTAATGTCATTATCTCTCAGCAGTTTAGTTATATGCTGAAGGGCTCTCCGTCTCGCTAGGGTTATCGGGGAAATGTCCTGGAATATGGCCATGTCAACCCCCTCAAACGCTACCAGCGGGGTAGCTCTAGTGATCTTACAGATCTCCTCCTTAGTTGTGTAGTGATGGAGGCGGAGAATCACGTCGCGCGGGGGGTTATTGTGCAGTGGCCGGACCCGCAGAGCTCGATAGCACCGATCCATGACCAGTTTTGCCTCTGTTTTTCCCGGCATAATGGAGTTCATCCATCGGCTGATCATTACTTCTGGGTCTTGTATTTCTTCTGGGATCCTCCTTATACGCAAGTTATTGCGCCGGTCCCGGTTCTCACTGTCTTCGTGCCTTTCCTCAAGCTCGGCTACCTTTCTCTCGAGCGTGCTGATCCTGGTACTGGCCTCCCTCTGGCACTTCGTGGTTGCTTCCATTTTTTATTCCAGGTCGTTGGTGCGGGTGCCAATGCTTAGAATGTCTTTCCGTAGGTTTTCTACTTCACCCCGAAAAAAGGTCTTCAGATCAGAGAGAAGTTGGGCTATCTCTCTTTTGATTTACCCCGTTTGCTCCGCTGCAGCCCCCTCCATCTCCGGCGCGGAGTCAGTGTCCGAGACCGCCATATTTTCTTCCTCCCGGGTCTTTTTTGCCCCAGCAAAGTATGAGCGCACATCCACCTTTTGCTTATTTTTCTGTCTTGTTGTCGCCATCCTTGTTTGTGCTGTAAGCCTTGTTGGTCCGTTGGCTATATTTTATTTTCAGCTGTGTTAAGTTTTTAACTGTATTTATTGCTTATTTCGCCGGCGGGTAGCGGAGCACTCAATTTATGCCTCCATCTCCTTACCCATCGCGCATGCGCCTCTGGTATTATAATTTTATAATCTATAATGTAATTTTTTGGTATTAAATTTGATGCAGTAAAGTTCAATATAGAACAATCCCCCCTCACACTTATAGCCTTGAGAAAGCGTTTCCAATTGCGAAACACGCGTGTCGGCATCTGTCATGTGCACGCGCGCCGTCAGTACTCACGTGGTAGCATTATTGAGTTGCAGAGCAAACAGCTACCAGACGGCTAACGTGTACTCCCTTCAATGTTGGGCAGGAGTCTTTGTGGTGACTCGGTGACGCATGGTGAGGCGAGGGCTGCTTGATTTTCCTTGTTATTTTGTTGCATTAGTGTAACCAGCACTCCTAACGGTGGTAGCACATTCATTAATATGTGCATAGGCATACCAACAGCCACACCGTTTCTAGGGGTATATTAGCCACGGCGTTTGCATTTATGAGGTATATTAGCTCTATGTATTCATGGACTTCATTAGCTAGTACACAGGTGATTTATATGTGAATTTATATGGTACATATGTGACTGATTTACCTTCACTGGATCTGTATACCATAAGCTCATTGAGCAGTTTACTAACAGTGTGTTCAGTGCTGCTTTGTGGCAGTATTATAACAGTGTCTCTTTCTCACTCAGTATCCACTAAGGAACCCTTTCCTGCACATTAGACAGGTTTCTTTCCACCATACAGTACACAGCTTTATAGTGGCATTAGCACTCCTGACAGTGGAAGCACATTCATTAATATGTGCACAGGTATACTAATAACCACACTGCCTATAGGAGTCTTTGAGCCTCTGCACATTGTGTTCTGTGTTTAATAGCCCACTCCTTTACTATTTTGGAGCTAATTAGCTGCTGTTAGGTGACTATATGTATCCACCATGAAACCTTTTTCTGCATACTCGATAGGTTTCTTTTGATCATACACAGTTTTATAGTGGCATTAGCACTCCTGACAGTGGAAGCACATTCATGAATATGTGCACAGGTATACTGACAACCACACTGCCTATAGGAGTCTATGAGCCTCTGCACATTGTGTTCTGTGTTTAACAGCCCACTCCTTTACTATTCAGGGGTCAACCAGTTGCTGTTAGGTGGCTACATGTTGGATTGTAGAGAGAGTCTACACTTTCCATTTATGGATTCATGATTTGCAAAGTGAGCACACACTGGTTTGAAATACTGATCTTTTTGTCTGTACCTAGCATATTATGATCCATTTCACATTTCACCTTCACCATCTGGGACCTGTCTGACACCTGAGACAGGTATTGAACAGCCCCTCACTGATACCAGCGTACACCTAATTAACCACTAATAGGGATTACTGTATACCGGCTCCCTGGGACAGTTTGATCCAATTAACCTCAAATTGTTGCCTTACTTAGTTACCCGGAATATCATATATATTCTTCATAGGGTATCATATATGTGTGTCATTTGTAGAATTTTAACACCCATTATTTTAATTAGTATAGCATTAAAAATTATTTTTAACATTCACATTATACATCAGGGGGTATTGAGTGCTTATAGTGGGTTCTTGCCTCTTTATTACTTACCTTAAATTTGATGCATCAAGTTATGTGCAAGTCTTTATATAATTTAAGTATAATCTATGATTTTGAAATTCTGTAAATGTGTATATGGTTTTTGTTTCTGACATGAAAAACAATAAAACAATCTATGATTTAAAAAAAAAAAATAACACCCTTAATCTTCATAAACGAAATTATTATAATGATCATTATTTGTGTTAAATATATCATAAATGGTATAAATACTTACATAAGACTCATAAAACTGCTCCAGATTATGTGATTTTATGTTGGGGTTTCCCTCCCCATCCCATTCAATTCCCACTTTCCCAATAATCCAAAACACAGAAAACAACATTTAGAGGCAAAACTGAAAATAAAAAACCAGCACTAGTCAACATCTCTATTTTTGTGCGGGGTTTTATTGTAGTGATATATATAGTTAAATGTAGCGTCAGAGCAACTTTCCAAAAAGTGTCTTTAATGTGTTGTGTTCCCACGGTAAAAGGGGATAAAGGTTGTACTGGCCTCATGAAATATATTAAGGGTAGTGAATGCATTAAATAAGAGTTGAACAACAACTCTGAGTACCATCAATTTTATTCAGGACCTGCTAAGAATGAGTAGGAAACAGTTCAGATCTTGTATTGCATTCTATTGCAATATTTCGTTTTAACTTGAGATCAATGGCGTTTTATATTAAAAAGAGCATCTTCAAGAATATGGCATGTGATGATAACGTATTAAACTCTTTTGTTTCTTTCTTTTTTGTGTGCAAAAGATATGTTGCCGTTTATCTGGCTATACAAGGCATTACTTATTTCTTCTTCCATGGAAGGTCATCTCTAGAATGACCAGTGACAGAGAGCGCGATCAGCATCTGGGCACAATAATATGTTCCCATTATAACTGCACGGGAATTGAAGACAGGGAAGCAGAATTTATCAACAGCTAACACGCAGTCAGAGGTCATAAAAATGATGGCGCCCAACGCAGCGGAGACGTGTGCCCAGGAGTAGTTGTAAGATGCCAGGCTGACCCGTGCCAGAGCCCTCCAAGTCATAGTACCAATCAGTACAGTGTATCCTGCCACCATATACACAAATGGTTCATTTAAGTAAGGGAAAGTAACAAAATAAAATGTGGCACAAAAGAGGGCAAGGAGAATAAAGAGACGGATATTTAGAGGACGTAGGCCAAAGGCAGCTGTGTACATAAGATGGGCCAATCCAAACATAACCATACCTGAAAGAAAACAAAATATGTTTACATGTAAATCAATAGAGGTTTGTTTGTTAGGCTACACTACTCAGACACTCTAAACAAGCAAATGTTCCAGTGTAGTCTGACATTGCACATGTCACATGCTAATCAAAATGAAATAGTCATCTTTTCTAAAATAAACCTAATTTTTTTTAAAGGGACAGTCCCACATTGCAGCACAAATTAGATTTGCTATAAAGTTAAGGAATGTTAAACCTGATCGGAATTATTTTTATATATTTTTTCATAATTCTATGTATGTTTAATAGTAATTCAGATTTCTGAACAGCAAACATAATAAATGCCATAGATTTTATATTTTATTTAGGAAATAATGCTACAGCAATTCCAATATTACCAACCTACCTCCATGTCATCATGATATTGTAATTCATTTGTTTCACTATAGAAATTCACATAGAGAATTGGACTATTTGGGAATCAGAATGAGGAAAACAAAATGTTATGTTCCTCAGAAATAAAATAAAAATATTGGTTCCCTAATTCTAAAAATATAAAGTACAGTAAAGTCTGAAACAAATATTTATTTGAAAGAGTAAAGAGAATCAAAATGAAGATTCATATAAACTGCTAAATAATCACTTCTGGTGAGGCCATTTACTCTTCTAAATCTGATTACTATATTAAATATGCCAGAAAGGCGAAAGTGCAAAAGCGTAGCATTAAGAAAAGCTATCATTTCTATAAGAGAATTCCACTATCTTAATGCATGCAGCATAATCACTCATTTCAGAATACTTTTTGTATTATAGTTTTCACGGGCATAATCTCACAAAAATGATGTATAGGAATTAATTTCAAAGATTTTAATGTATATTTAATGGCAGTGTCAATTAGGTACTGTTTTGTTTTAGCAACTGAATTTCTCAATAATGTCCACATTTCAGAAGAATTTGCAAACGTTAATGACGTTTTCATGGTGTTCCTCTAAAACTTTAATCATTGGAATTGATGGGAGAGAAGGAGGACTTTGCCCATAAAGATTTCACATTTGTCAAAATCATTGTAGCACCCTTACCGTGGAGAAAAAAATGTGGCCAAATCAGGCAGACATCTCCAACTGCTGAGAACAACAGGCCCAAAAAGATTTTTCTAGCGTATGGGCTGAACATTTCCACACTGACGGCATGGATAACAACAAAGAACACTAAGCTGAGGATTGGCAGGCACTTTATGAGGGCGCTGAACCAGCTGGGCTCAGAGAGTGGAATCCAAAGTGCAAAGTAAATGCAACAGGTCGTCAGGAAGGGCAGCAACTTTGCTACTGTGTTCCTCACCTATACAGGACAGAAATAGGTTATACAGTGCTTTAGCCCTTCCTTGTGCTGCTGAATGATTTATTTATTTATAAAATATTTTACCAGGAAGTAATACATTGAGAGTTATCTCTCGTTTTCAAGTATGTCCTGGGCACAGAGTAAAACAAAATAATACATGGTTACAAATACAGTTACATAAATGAACAAGGTATACATTATATACAAGACATTGCGTGCACAGTTAAAGAAAATATATATTATGAGCGTATGAAACAGTTACAGACCAGATTAAAGTGTGAGACAGCCTTAGATTTGAAAGAACTTAAGCTGGTGGTGGATATGAGTCTCTGGTAGGTTGTTCCAGTTTTGGGGTGCACGGAAGGAGAAGGAGGAACGTCCGGATACTTTGTTGAGTCTTGGGACCATGAACAGTCTTTTGGAGTCTGATCTCAGGTGATAGGTACTGCATGTGGTAGGGGTGAGGAGCTTGTTCAGGTAGCTGGGTAGCTTGCCCAGAAAGTATTTGAGGGTGACACAGGAAAGGTGAACTTTGCGCCTAGACTCTAGTGTTGACCAATCTAGTTCTTTGAGCATTTCGCAGTGATGTGTGTTGTAGTTGCATTGGAGAACAAAACGACAAATTGAATTGTAGAGGGTGTCAAGTTTGCTAAGGTGGGTTTGAGGAGCCGAGCCATATACTATGTCTCCATAGTCAATAATTGGCATTAGCATCTGCTGTGCAATACGCTTTCTGACCAGGAGACTTAGGGAGGATTTGTTCCTGTAAAGTACCCCTAGTTTGGCATAGGTCTTGGTTGTCAGGGTATCAATGTGCATCCCGAATGTTAAGTGGTAGTCAAACCATAAGCCCAGGTATTTAAAACTAGTGACAGGTGTTAGGGTGGTGTTAGCGTTGGTTCTAATCAGGAGCTCAGTCACTGGAAGCTTTACAAATTTAGTCTTGAACCCAAATACCGTTGTTACAGTTTTGTCAGTTTTTAAAAAAAGTTTGTTTTGGGAAATCCAGTTTTCGAGTCTCAAAAAGTCAGACTGAAGTATGTGTTGAAGGTCAGAGAGGCTATGGCTGTGTGCATACAGGATTGTGTCATCTGCATACATGTGTATTGAGGCTTCCTTACAAGCTGTGGGAAGATCATTAATGAACACTGAGAAGAGTAGGGGCCCCAGAACAGAGCCTTGAGGGACACCACAGGTGATATCCAGGGGGTTGGAGTTAGAGCCTGAGATGGACACATGTTGGGATCTTCCTGATAGGTAGGACTGAAACCAGTTTAAAGCATGTTTCCCTATTCCAGAGCTCTGGAGTTTGTTAAGCAGGATAACATGATCAACTGTGTCAAAAGCCTTTGCAAAATCTAGGAATACTGCACCAGTGAGTTGTCCCCGTTCCATTCCACACTGGATTTCATTGCAAACTTTTAGCAGGGTAGTTACAGTGGAGTGTTTGGGACGAAACCCAGACTGGAATTGGCTAGGGAAATTTGTCTTGGTGTAGAAATCGCTTAATTGGGAGTGGACACATTTTCCCATAACTTTGGATAGAATTGGGAGAAGTGAGATTGGCCTGTAGTTTGAGACAGTGTTTTTGTCCCCACTTTTGAAGATTGGGACAACTCTGGCAGTTTTCCAGGTCTTAGGGATATGGCCTGCAGACAGGATAGAGTTGACTATGGACGCAATTGGTTTGGCAATGGCTGGGGCACCAAGTCGTAGGAACCTAGATTGTAGTAAGTCGGGTCCACATTGGCTGCTTAGTTTTAGTTTGAGGAGCGCTTGTGTAATCTCCTCTTCAGATACTGGGCTAAATTGAAAATTGTGGGCAGTGTTGGGAGGGGGTGGGACAATAGGGGTACTCCCAGGATGAGATTCAGGTTTGGGGTTTGTGCTGCATTTCGCTAATAAGTTAGTGGCACACCCCACAAAGTAATCATTGAATGCATTTGCAATGTCAGTGGGGTTTGTCAGAGTAATATCCCCCATAGTGATATTACTTGGTTGTTGATGGTTAGGAGCCTGGAATATATTGTTGATAACCTTCCAGAAGTTAGCTGGGTTTGATGTATTTTGGTGGAGATTGTCAGAGTAATATTGTGCTTTTGCATACCTTGTTTGCCTTGTGCACACGTTCCGCAGGCATCTGTAGTGATTGAGATCCTTGGTAGTGCCAGTTACTTTGTAGCTTTTCCACAAGGCATCCCTGAACTGGTAGAGTGCTATAAGGTTGATTATAATATAATATGATTAGCTTTTATATTCTAATACTAGTTACATGATCCCCAGCATGTAGCTGCTTTTTTTCTTGTACACGTGTAATGGTTCATACCTATCCTCCCATAATGATGTCTCAAAGTTAGATAGAAATTATTCTATACTCTGAGTAACACATAATCTTATTATGATCTCGCATTTGTGGAATGGCCCAACATTCTGTATAAGAATATAGTGGGTACAATAAGAAAGGGGTCGAGAGTAGTATAATATAAATCAATATTATATATCAATATTATATTGTTATTGAACCAATTTCATTGTATTGTAAAGTGCTTAAGTATTAACTAGCTTAAATAAGGTATGTATTTTTAAAAGTAGAAATGAGACCGCGCTGGTAGGGAATCCGTTTATCCAAGATAAGTTTTTTCTGCTGCTCCCACTCTCTCCCGCGATCCACCAGGGCCAATTAGATACATAGAAACAAACAAAAACAAAAAAGAGAAGCGCAAGAAAAAACCAATTCAATAAATAATACTAACTTTATAGATAATACTTGCTTACATACCCGGCGTTGCCCGGGATTTCATGTTTTATATGTTTATAAATATCCGCCCCCCCCTCTCTCTGTCCGTTCCCCCTTCCCACCCTCTCTCTCCGCTCCCCCTCTCCCCCCATCCCCCTCTCTCCCCGGTTCACATCAATCGGGCCCCTTCCCCCCCCCCCGTTCATAGCTCCGGTCCCCCGAGTGCCCTGGAGTACCCCTCACTCTCTTCCCCAGCGGACGGGAGGGTTGCTGGCGGTGGGTCGCTTTGTGGCAGCAGTGTCTCAATGGGGGGGCGGGTTTGCTCAGCGGTTGTTCAAGGGGGGGGCGGGTTATTTGTCGGCAGGTCACTCACTAGGGGACGGGCGGGTTGCGTGGCGGCTCGCTCGTCCCCCTCATTCGCGTGTGGGAGGGTTGCTCGGCGGCTCACTGTCGGAGCGGGCGGGTTGCTCGGCGGCAGCTCACTGTAGGGGTGTACGGGAGGGATGTGACTTCACCCCGCCTCGGCGACAGCCAATGAGAGCCAAGTCCCGCCCTGTAGTCAGCCAATGAGAGCCAAGCCCCGCAGTCAGCCAATGGGCGCGCGCACAAACAGATTTTGATTATATATATATTTCGGTGTGGAGGGGTGCTGACTACCACCTACTATTTGGAACCATCTACTATCTGGTTACCTGAGGGATGTGGGGAGTGTGCTGTTTTTTGATGCAACACTGCCTAATGATGCAAGTGCTGTACTTTATAGATATTATCTATAAAGTTAGTATTATTGATTGACGTTTTTTCTTGAGCTTTTTTGTTTCTATGTATTTTTAACCATGTCCAACCATAGTTCTATACTCTAGATATGATGAACTACAGGTTTTTTGTCAAGAGGGAAGGTTGTTTCTATTAAATTGGGAAAAACAACAATAACATAATCTATAGTTGGGAAGTGGTAGGATGGGCCAGGTCATGTAATCCAAGTTTTGTGTTGGAAACCTAGAGTTCAAAAAAATAACTTTTGGGTCAATTGCTCACTGATGCCACACGTTACCTAGATGACCGACATTTGTATTATCGCCACGAGGATCATTGAAGCATGACTGGTTATTTTCTGACCTGAGTCCCCATTGGCTCAATAGTGATAACTTAACAGCCTTTAAACTTTAAATGTGTATGTGAAGATATTTGTTTGTTACCCTCCATCAGCTTTTGACTTTTTCTTGTCTGCTCTGATACCTTCATATTAGTGTGAAAATTACAAGAGAAACTAGCTATTTTTACATTTTGAGGAAGCGATAGAGTGTAGTAAGGAAACAAACTATTTTTATGAAGTCAGGAAACTAGCTATTTTTATAAAGTCAATATCAATACAAAAAACTAGCAGGTGTCTTCACGGCTCATTCCTATTATCTAACATTTCAAATTGTAGTCTTTAGTGATATCATGAGTTCACGCAGAAAAAAGTTTTAGCGCTTGCACTCCTTTAAGTACTCGCTGTACTGGAACAACGGAATGGCGGTACACATTATGCTGTCAGGCCTCTGATCCTGTGGTAGATCCAATTGTATGAATGAATTAAAATGGTGGAAAGCAACAGGCACTCAAAGTTGAAGTTCTTAAAAAAAAAAAATATTTATTGAATACGTATATTCAATAAAGAAACTTTTCCTTAAACTTTGAGTGCCCGCTGCCCTCCTACCATTTCATTCATTCACATTTCACAGGACACCTGATAATGAAAAGGTTAATGCAAACCTCTTGTACGAGAACGGTTCGCCAAAGATCACCTAACAAAACGTAAATTTCCCAGCAGATGCCTTTATCATTAACAACTACCCTAAACACTCCTTTTTCCCATTAGGACACTCCCGTTCAGATTTCATACATTGATAGTTCCAGGCCATAGAAAATGAAGTCATTGTTTGGTAATCTAAGCACATTAAAAGGGTGGTTATTCTCATGGAGACACTATATAGGGGATAGATCTCTCACATGGGGAACTCTCCAAATTTGAAGAGCAAAAAAGTAGGAAAGCTATAAAACCCCACAAATTAAAGATATAATTATTGAAGTAATTTCAGTGAAATGTGGTTCGAATTTGAACAAAACACTACAGCAGACCCGGAAAGGTATTCTTTATTCCACCAAGGGATTGCATCTACTGTATATTATCTAGCCTCCAAAAGGGTGGAAACTATTATAAACGCAATGACAATTTTTTTCTCTCCTTTTTCTGTCTTATCATTCGATAGTGTATAGCTTGTGGATTTTTGTATTGTATTAAAGAGCTGTTATTTATGTCTACACTAATATAAAGGTATCATAGCATACGTATGTTTACAAATGTTTGTAAATGAGTAATTTGCTATTTATTTTCTGTACACCCCCCATCCCACCTTTTTTCGTAGAAAATTCAAATAAAGAACAAGTTTAAAAAATAAAATAAAAGGGTGGTTATTCTTACAATATATACATTATTTTGTGTAACAACTTGTATTCACGGGTGTAAATTACTCTAACACCCTTAGAGGATGGCAAAATCAGCGATCTGCAAGGCTTTGGAACTGAAGTAGTTAAAGAAAGTGGCACGGACACAGTCAGTATGAATAAGAAGAGACTTACGGTCACCAGAGATTTTTTCTTATATCTTGAGTCGGACTCTAAAATGTCCATGTTTTCCAAGATTTGACGGAGGTCTCAAATCAAACCTCGAGGTTCTTTTCTGTGTAACTGTGAATCAATGAAATATAAATACACACTATGAGCCTGTTGTACTTTAACCGGTCAACTGTCGGACTCAACGTTTAACGCATCCAAAGTGTATTCTTACTGATAACAGGGTGCCTGCCCCTCATCAATCTGGGCTAGGAGCGGCAATACTTCCTGATAAAGAAATATGTGTATTGCTCAAGCGATCTGTATGATATGAATTAATCCAGGGGGGGACGGAACCCATTCATGGTGCAATTTGTACATGATCACCAATCAGTTGTTTTATGAGTGTTGGAGGTACACAATAGCATAAAGATTGGTTCCTTCACCACCATGTAAAACTAGCCTTGTGATTTTTAGAAGTGAAACACAGTCCTCAGGGGAATATCATTGAAACAAGAATTTTGATAAGGACGTTGTCATTTTAGAAAGTGCTTGAAACTTGAGCCATTGTGGTCACCATTGGATTAGAACTACAATGTATGATTGCCCCCCCCCCCCCCCACCCCCTTGCCCCCCCCCCCACCCCCAATGTTATTCCTATAAATTGCTGCTTTTGCCTTTTAACCTTTTTTGGTTAAGGATCCAACCCTATACAGGCAGTACTCGTTTTACAATGAATGGCTTATCCAACGCTATGCAATGCATACCTATGTTCATTTTTACAACGCCAAAACGGCTTATCCAACGCTCTTACGACGCTTTGCAAAGTTGTTTATGTGTATATGATATATATATTATACTATATATTATATTTTTATATATATATATATATATATATATAATACAGCATATGCACTATATATTTATGTGTATGCTGCATATCTTATTGTCTGCGTAAAATATTTTGTGTATTTTAAAATTAAAAATGCCTTCAGGAACGGAACCTTTAATTTAAACAGTGTTCCTATGGGAAAACGTGTTTCGCTTTACAACGCCATTTTGAGTAACGCATGTGTCGGATAACCGAGGACTGCCTGTAATTATATTGTATTATTGTGAGGAAACCCAACCCTCTCTAGTATCGAGATCAAATGCATTGTAAATTCTTATGTATTTGGTAACATTTTCAAATGACCTGAACATTGCAGGGAACCCAATGATTCATAGGAAACCCTGTTGAAAGACAAGGGGCTGAAAGCTGAACCAGACTCAAATGTTGCAATTCATGGTTTGAAGATTTCATTGTTTGATACACTAGAACTCATAGGTTTCTAAAACACAGAGCTTTTTCTATATCGGTTGTAAGCATTATTTGAACCTGACGCTTATTTAGAGCATGTGTTTGAGATGAGAAAAATGCTTGCCCCAAAATAGACTTGTCTGTTATGCGACAACATTCGCTTTTCTAATCATTTGTCAGACTTCCTTCAGCTGCCCAAGCTTACACAGTAAACACCCATTATTTTTCAAAAGTCTTTTAATCTCTTTATTATATTTGCTTTCAGAGTAATAAAACACAACATTGCAGCAATCTATAATGATCATGTAACACTCAGGAAAGGGAAAATACAAAATAAATCCCTCCAGCAGTTTATTTTACAACATATACCGAGACAATACGAGGAAGGTCACTTATTTATTTCAGAGCATTTTCTATTGCCTACAAACCATTAGCCAGAACATGTTAACACCAGGCAATGATTTCACTACTGAGAGGAAGGGAAACCGTTTGACTTACGACAATCTCCTTGTGGTTTCTGAAGGGGTGATCCTCCATACTGTACAGGGTGGAAAATACAGCAAATCACAAAGTCAAAATGGGTATGTTTAAAATCGAACATTTAATGTGACTGTCCAACATGAGGTTTTCCTTAGTTAAAGCAGCATCTAAAATATTAGATGTTGCAAAATAGCAAGGGTGTACATCACTGAAATCTGCTAATTAATATTGTTTAGTTAATATTCAGGAAAGTTAATTACATTAAAGGCGTATGATCTAACTGTGTGAAAGGTAATGGAGGTTTTGTATTCAAATGGAAGTCTATCCTGCTAAACAAAACCCATTTTACAATGCTACATATTGTGGGCATGTTAAAGCCTTTATTATTTGTCCCTAGTGCAGTTTCAGATCTTTATGAGACTCCATTTAATCATTGAGCAACATTAGTATTTGCAGATATACTATTCAGGTCTTGCTCTAGTTTTAAAAAGCTATACGACCAAGCTCAATTGGCTTGTGCTAACTTTTAAGACAGCACAAACTTGAACTTATAACAAATACAACTTGTAACCAAATGTTTTTACCTCCACACAAAAATCAATCTAAAATGGAATTGAAATACTGTACCAGTAGCTCATAGGTGAGATTTGCAGAAGCAGGTTGTTTTTTAAAAATACACATCATCTAGTTTTAAAACTGGCTTTATACAACATTAAGATCTACTTTGGATCAGGGCTCCGTGTTATGGTTGCTTTGCTTTAAAAAGTCAACTGTATTACCACTTCTAATTTAAAAAAAATGGTGAAAATGTTTAAGTAAATACATAATCTAAAAATTGGCACTATAATAAAACAAATGCAATTTATGCACTATTGCACCAAAAAGAACAGCACTATTGTTTTGCTACATATTACAGTTTTAATGACAACAGTGGTCATTTGGTGCTTCCTCTGCCTGTGAGCGATGAGCATAGCAATTCAGTGGCTTATGAGTGATCTGCCTTTTTGCCAAGTCGGTTGTTTATTTACTTTATAAATGAAACGTCAAACTAAAACTCACCATATCATTCAGGATTATTACATAGCCAAAAAATAAAGGAACAATTTTAGACCATGCAGATTCTTACATTTTGGTAAACTGTCTAAACCTGTCCTAGTCATGTTTCCATTTTAAGTGGAAAGTCCCAGCCAGGTATTTAAAAATCTATACCACCAATGTAGGCATCAGCAATGGCAGAATCTGTTCCTTTAACCTAGGCTCCAGCGAGAACCTCATCTTTAATAAGAAAATGTTTTTTGTTGTTGATTTTTTTAAAAAAGCATCTCCAAGTCATAGCTTTTATGCCTGAGATATAGTATATGCAAAAGACAAACTTTAATACAAATGCAGATTTCCTCTTGGGGATAAACCCATTCCTTTAAATTTCTTACAAAAAATGTAAATTAAGCAGTGTTTAGATGTTTACATGTACTTGAGATAGAGTATAAAGTCTCAGTTTTTTTTCCAATTATCTGTGCACCTATTGGGAGAGAAACAACTTAACAGATATTAAAGGATCAATGATTATGTTGTTAACACAAACTCTCATAGTACTGTACTATTTACTTTGCCATATAGAAAAATAATGCACGCCTATGGCAGTGGAACTCAATTAGCTGAGGTTATCGCTGAAAACGAAGTACTTGTAAGTGCTTGCAAGTGCTTTCAGTTGATAATGTTGGGGGGAAGCAACATATAAAAAGCATTACCCCATGGAATTATTAGACAAAAGCAAACTGGAGAAAAGAAAACTGCACACTACACTAAGTTTGATAGTACCAATACCATTGTATTAAGGGATTCCAAAGAAACAGATCGAAACCTCATTGGTTACAAGAAGGGATAGCAGTGCTAATTGGCTCTTATTTGCACAATGAGGGCTGAAAATACAGATGTCACCAATGTATTCCAAACCTATGTTGCAATGGAGCACGCAGCGTCGCCAAGATACATACATGTTGGAACAAAGACAATTGATAGATAATTAGGAGTATTCTGTACCCCATCAGAGAAAGCCCAGTGCAACAAGATGCTGTGTTAACACCTCCACAGCTAATGAGTATTTCTCCAACTATGGACTTGTTAAAAGATTGGCGTATAATATGCTCTTCTGGATTGTTAGCATTGTGTTTAATCATTATGCATGCACCAAGAAATGTTTTGATGACGCATACATTTAGTTATATGCATGTTTTCAACTTTCATCTACACACACGAACATAAACATATATACACCATTAGCAAGTATATGTATAATTTATTTTTCTTTCCAAAGAAAAAAAATAAAGGACACATATTTAAAATATTCAAGAGTTGCAAAAGAAATATATAAATTACTTGTATACCTTTGAAATCTTTTTTTTTTTTTTTTTTAACATTTTGTTTTTCATTAAAAAAAAAATTAACATTTTCATCTCCACCAAGTGGCTTTTCATATCGTGCTAAATTGCATTATTTCACAGAAATGCCTGCCAAAGACATTAGGTTGTACTGTATAATGGCTACAGAACATACTTTAAACTACGTGCTCCCTTTTTCAGCATTATCCCCTTCCTTACCAGGTAACTACAAAGACAATTTGCACGCACCAACCTTTAGGGGTCAGTGAAAGGCACATATAAAAAGGAAAGGTTTTTTTTTTTTTTTTTTTTTTTTTTTGCAGAGTATGGAAAAGGTTACCTGAAAAAGGGGGTAAATAAAGATTTAGGGATGGTGGTAGAATTTGGAAGCCTGTGTGTTCTTTTTCTAATCAGCTGATTTAAAATAATCATGCTTAATCAATATAGAAATTAATAATACTTGCATGGAACAATGTGTTTCCATTACCATTCAAAATTTAACTTTACCTGGGTTCATTAGAGCATCGTTAAAACAAATATGACTATGAGCATTTGAACCTGACTGAATGGAATGTTAGGATGTGTTCTTAACATCTCAGGGGGGGAAAGAATATTAAATGGTTGAGATTTTTGTCATTATTTTATGGTGATCGTACTTTAAAGTAGTCAGGGATTTAAAGATGTAGATCAGCAAAAACACTAACTCATGAGCCCACATCAATAGCTCGGTGGTCCTCATTTTCCATATTGATAGCTTATACATACATTTTCTTTGCATTTTTGTATTTTATTTTTATTGGCATATAACAGAAGGCAGTCAGTCTTGTTCTCTTACTGGCTCTGACAACTACAATGCCATGCCTCTTTTTTCTGATGTCTACTAATGGATGCATTGGAGTTATGTTATAGAGTATAGACAATACATTTTTCGAAAGGGTGGCGCATAGGGCTCAAGTAGCCAAAGGCAGTGTTCATCATGAGACATCATAAAACCCCTCTGTGCAGAAGGAAATTAAAGAAATGTCACCGCAAACATGGTGGTCGATATTGGTTAGCTGTTAACAGCACTTCAGCTAAAGATTTATGAACTAGCTGTATAAAGTTTCAATAGGGGACAGGCACAATCACTATTGCTTAGCACAGTGTAGAACAGACATATGGTTACAGACATCACAGGTTATGTGCCATTTCTATCACAATGCATATAAAAATGTTGCTCCAGTGATCAGCAGATGCAGATCTAAATAGTTTTTATTCTTAGTCTTCCTGCACCAGGCTATGACAATAGCTAAAGCTTACATGCAAATTATTGCTTTTTATTTAGCAGATGAACACACAAACAGATTCATGGCAGGTGATCAATGTCATGAGTGGGAAGGTACAAGTTCTAAAATACTCCAACACTTCAGGAGCATAAAGTACCCAACAATGTACAGTTGTGACACTTCTATAGTCTGGGCTTTTTCAATTTCATGGAGAATTTGCACTCAATCTACATTTACCATCTCGCCCTACTAGAAGCTGCATAAACGTAATTAGCTCACTTTTTGCCTGGTTTGCTGTGATGGCGAAAGTTATTCTAAACAGTCTGAATATTGGAAAGAAATAGCAAAAATAATTGTCTTCTGCAGTTTGTTTTTTTCACTCCTATCTTAACCATTCAATTGCATTACAACACTGCTAATCCTTTAACTCTTTCTAGCAAGGTAAGGTCAAGGCTGCATAAGATCACATTTTCTGAGAACCTGTTAGAGTAAAATGACTGGTCAATAAATCATTTACAACTTCCTGCTTAGATGGAAAAAATCGGCATGCCATTTACACAAGCCCCCAAACAAAACAGTTACATGAAAAGTTTATACAATATAAATTATGCTCCACGATTGCATGTAAAATAGGCTTTTTGTTCCTCATTTCTTTCCCGTGGCACAGAATGCTTTTGACAGAATGATTTAGACAACAGGGCCTGTGCAAACCTCTGCTAGGCAGAACAAAGACAAACAGAGGAATCAGGATTCTGATCCTGTTGGAAAATAATAAATAAAGTCATCAGAAGGTGTTAAACACCAGCTTCTTTATGAACTGTTGATGCATGATTCACACAACCTGGGATCACAATCCTGGTATTATTAAACATTTTAAAAGGGTCATGTGTGTATAGGATGACAATAAGGCACTGCTAATATTAATGTGCACCTAACAACTCAGGGCTGGAGATTTTAGGATAAAGTATTTATTTGGTAATCCCACTACTGAAGTCTATACTAGATATATAAAAACAAAG